>NC_056731.1:1704661944-1704844444 GCF_019279795.1 Protopterus annectens
GGAACAAAAGGCCCGGCAAACACCATGGTCGGAATTCGAACTTTGTAACGTTGGATGACCTGTTTTTGGGGGGGCAGCTGAAACCAGGGTTTTGGAATTCACATGGCTTTGGGGTATTTCCCCCAAATGTGGGGGTTTTGTTTGGCGGACAGAACGACAACTTTGGATACAGAGTGGGTAAGGCACATTCCAGCAGGTGTGAGCAGTTGTGCATGGGTTTGCACAGTGTTAAGCACTGCTGACCTCTGGTTACAGCACCTTATACCCGTTCATTCTCCACATTTCTTTGACAGTGCACTACTGGCATACTGGTAGACAAACACGCTTACACCCGCTCACTCGCTGACATTTGTGCTTACATTTGTCACTCATGCTGGGTGTGTGTGATCCCTTGTGATGCGTATTACATCGAACTACATGACTACAGTATCAGGTATGTCTAACCATTTGGCAACAGCAGGCGTTTGACTGTACGGACTCTGCGGCCTGTCCAATGACATAATCATATTATATGCGTGTTCCTCATACGATCTGCTCCCATCTGCCTGATACATGGAAACCGATACTCTGCAATGCTGACATGTGAATGTTATTTTGTCAACGCAGCTGTCCATCGGGTCATGCTACCGCATACCTACTGTACGTTTTCCACCTTTCAGATTTCACGACGGGAGACTGTAGGAGTAACACCTTTCCCACTTCGCATGGGACAGTCCCTCATTAGGCATATGTCATGTGACAATACTCTAGCCATTGCAACTGTCATGATTAGGGGACATTCTCATATTGTACATGTCTGTAATAGTTGCTTGTTACAGGTCTTGTATACCTGACACGTCGATATGTTATATGAAGTAGCATAAACAACTTGACTGCTGCTAGACTACACTTTGATTTGTGCTGATATGTATATTGTTGTACTATGCATGGCTGTAGGTATGTTCTGGCCTGGTAAGTCTGACATTTCTACAGAGCAGGTCCCACTTTGTCCATTCAGAATGGTGGCGGCCCTATAGGTCCTATATGTAGAGCTATCACATGTGTCAAGGCAACACATACCCACAGCCAGTAGTAAACTGACTACCTCAATGGTTTGCATACATTAAGGTTATTCTTGTAGCATTATAATTGCTAACACTGTTTCCTATTACATGTAGCTGTTTCTGATACAACATATTAATTTCTGACACCACTACACACAATATATGGCCTCCTTTCCCAAACTCACAGGCCATGTGCCATAACATTCATTTTGCAGGACACAACTGCCCAGATGGGTGTGTTCCTCAAAGATGTACAGGTGGTAAACATCATCTATTATGCTATCATCTACCTAAGGTGGTCAGCAAATTATGCACTTTCCGTCATTAGCAGACCTCACATACCAATGGGGGAGAATGATCACTGTATCAGGAACACTGCATAACACCCTGTGGGACACATTTAGACGATTGGTTCTATTAACCAGACATTGACAGTCACAGAGCATATGTATTCATTCACGTTTGTCAAGGTACATGCTGTTTATGACTCATACATGTTGTCATCTGTCATTACCTGTATTCCACCACCTGTCCACCTAATATCACTAGTTCTGGAAGTGTTTAGTTGGACTTTGTTACTTTCTGATTCATAATTATGGACCTCCATGCTAATCGGGTACACGGCACTGATATGGTCCCTATGTATTCCCCCGATGGTTTACAAACTATCCGGTAGATGTGCTCTTCAGGTATGGGGGGGTATAGGCATCTACTATGCCCACATAGTAATATTAATGACTTCCACTGGGCAGGCCTACTACATCTCTGCCAACCAGCACCTGCAAACTTAAGCCCATTATTGCATACCCATGGTTTACCTACCTGTCACCCCTCTGCAGCACTCATGAGAACTACTTACTGTGACATTTTGTCAACCCATGTGTTATTACACTTGCACAACCTACTGTTCCATGTACAGCTACATCCTGCTTGTGTCAATCACTGCAGGTTGCCTGTATAGTGATTTTCTGGTGTCCCGCAAGGGACCCCATTATCCATGTTTAAAGTGTAGACCTTGCAGATCTCTCCCACTGGTACATTCCTGCTGGTGGTTTGGAATGCAGCGGTGTATTTACCTTTATTGCGTGTCTGTATGTCTGACCGGCCTAGCTGGGTGGTGTGGGAGGTAAATCGTTTATTTATTTGACCTCCCAGTAACATATGCCCGATCTGAACATATGTTACCCCTAATTGCTGTAAAGTAACCTAGTTATGTACATGTGTATATCTACAATGACATATATATTTGTTTTATATATAGAAAAAAATTACCCTATAAAATAATTAGCTTCAATAATTCAATCAAACAATAAAACATAAAACTTTTTTTAAAAAGACATGATACTAAAAGTTTTAATGCCTCATACCAAAAAGCCTGAAAAAGGCTTTGATACAGCTGATAGAACTTTAATGAACATTTTAATTGCAGAATGGTAAAAGAAATATATATTTGTGTATAAATTGTACAACTCAGATGTTAACCAAATGATATATTTCTGTAATTGTGTGTATATGTTTTCTAAAAATTCAAACTTTTTAAACTATGCTAGCCTTTCCTACTAAAATGGCTTTGATATTAATGTGTTCATTTAAACCAGGAAAAAAATTAGATTTTAATCTAAGTTGCCATCTTATTTCTTTCTGCAACAAGATATTCTTAGAATCTCCCCCTCTATTTTCCACATCAACAATGTCAATGATCCCAAATTTGAACAGTGGTGAAGAAGACTGACAAGTAATGGTGTGTTTATATAGGGCACTTGTTTCCTTTTTAGTTTTTATATCTTTTCTGTGTTCGTAAATCCGATCTTTTAGATGACGTTCCGTTTTGCCCACGTAGAAACATGAGCAGTGACAACAAGTTGCCAAATACACCACCATGGAGGTGTAACAGTTGCCCCTACAAAATTGTACTAAACTGTTCAGACCGTTGTTCAAAATAACACTGTTTGAAATATTGATATAAGAACATTGGGAACATCTGCCACATGGATGGGTACCCCTACTATTCTTAAAAGATTGATCTCTTCCTTCCAATGTTCTTTTAAAATTGTTACCCACTCGATAAATAAAAGTAGGTTTGTTGCCTATAATGTCCAAAATTTCAGTATTGGTCTTGAGAATAGGCCAATTCTCATGTAAAATCTTCTTAAAGTTCGAAGAAAAGTTGTTATGTTGAATAGAACAGGAACCTGAAAATTCTTTGAATCTACCTTCTGGTGTAACCACTTTTAAAGTGGGATTCCCAAGTAAAGGTTTAAAACGTGTGCCCCATCCCTTATAAACCTCCGTCAATATCTTGGCCACTAATTCCTTGGGATAACCCCTTTCTCTGAACATTTTGTCCAGTTTGATAAACTCTTGTGCGAGATCCTCTAAATTCGATGTCATCCTTGCCACTCTGACAGCTTGACCCTTTATAATACTTTTCTTCTGAAAGAAAAGATGTTGGCTGTCAAAGTGGAGATAACTATTGCACCAAGTTGGTTTTCTATACACTTG
The DNA here is from genome assembly GCF_019279795.1 of Protopterus annectens. Lineage (NCBI taxonomy): Eukaryota > Metazoa > Chordata > Ceratodontiformes > Protopteridae > Protopterus > Protopterus annectens. The sequence goes on from NC_056731.1 coordinate 1,704,665,490, forward strand.
GGATTTAAAGCCACTAGAGGTTTTTGTGAGTGTAATATCCAAGAAATTGATAGATTCCCTGTTTGCTTGGTAAGTGAATGACAAAAAGGAGGTAGATTGATTGATGTAGGAAATAAATTGATCCAGTTCCTCTTGAGTCCCTTCCCAAATGACAAAAATGTCATCCAGGAATCTGAAGTAAGCTTTAATCTTGGCAAAGAATACACTCTCAAAAATGTATAAAGTTTCCCATTCTAATAATACCAAATTAGTAAATAGGGCACAAAGCGGCCCCATAGCTACACCACTGACTTGTTTGTAAAGAACACCTTCAAAATTGATAAAATTGTTATCCAAAACAGTTTCCATTAGTTCTAACAATAAGCATTTCCTATCCAAAGTTAATTCTGAATATTTGTGAATGCTTGCCTCAAAAAATTCAAAACCTTCTTTCCTAGGGATGCAAGAATAAGTCTTTACATCAATAGTAGTAAAAAGACTATCTTTGGTCCATAACTCATGATTAATTCTTCCCAAGAAATCCCATGAGTCCTTAATCAGATGTTTGTGTCGGTTTGCAATATTTTTGAAATTTTGATCAATAAATACTGCTAAGGATGGGTTTTGGATCCTCGGAAACTATAGATCTAAATGGTGGTTGAAGGATGTTCTTATGAATTTTTGGTATCCCAAAGAAACCAGGAATGGTCGGGTGGATTTGTAGAAGAAAATCATAGGTAGTCTGGTTGATGGCTGTTCAACTAGATATTCTTCGAGAAGGGAATCTATTCTATTGTAAGCAGTCTGGATCTCGTTATGAGAAACCAGACAATATGTGTCATCTTGTGCCAAGATATTTCCTAAAGCATTTTTATATTCTATTTGTTTAAAAATTACCAACCCTCCACCTTTGTCAGGTTCCATGAAACGTAGATTTTTGTTGTGTTTCAAATTCTCTAGTAACTTAGCTTCTTCTAACTTAAGATTGTAATTTTTCCAAAAAAAATCTACGTTTCATGGAACCTGACAAAGGTGGAGGGTTGGTAATTTTTAAACAAATAGAATACAAAAATGCTTTAGGAAATATCTTGGTACAAGATGACACATATTGTCTGGTTTCTCATAACGAGATCCAGACTGCTTACAATAGAATAGATTCCCTTCTCGAAGAATATCTAGTTGAACAACGTATCAACCAGACTACCTATGATTTTCGTCGACAAATCCACCCGACCATTCCTGGTTTCTTTGGGACACCAAAAATTCATAAGAACATCCTTCAACCACCATTTAGACCTATAGTTTCCGCCCGAGGATCCAAAACCCATCCCTTAGCAGTATTTATTGATCAAAATTTCAAAAATATTGCAAACCGACACAAACATCTGATTAAGGACTCATGGGATATCTTGGGAAGAATTAATCACGAGTTATGGACCAAAGATAGTCTTTTTACTACTATTGATGTAAAAGACTTATTCTCTTGCATCCCTAGGAAAGAAGGTTTTGAATTTTTTGAATCAAGCATTCACAAATATACAGAATTAACATTGGATAGGAAATGCTTATTGTTAGAACTAATGTAAACTGTTTTGGATAACAATTTTATCAATTTTGAAGGTGTTCTTTACAAACAAGTCAGTGGTGTAGCTATGGGGGCGGCTTGCGCCCTTATTTACGCCAATTTGGTATTATTAGAATGGGAAACTTTATACATTTTTGAGAGTGTATTCTTTGCCAAGATTAAAGCTTACTTCAGATTCCTGGATGACATTTTTGTCATTTGGGAAGGGACTCAAGAGGAACTGGATCAATTTATTTCCTACATCAATCAATCTACCTCCTTTTTGTCATTCACTTACCAAGCAAACAGGGAATCTATCAATTTCTTGGATATTACACTCACAAAAACCTCTAGTGGCTTTAAATCCCAAATGTATAGAAAACCAACTTGGTGCAATAGTTATCTCCACTTTGACAGCCAACATCCTTTCTTTCAGAAGAAAAGTATTACAAAGGGTCAAGCTGTCAGAGTGGCAAGGATGACATCGAATTTAGAGGATCTCACACAAGAATTTATCAAACTGGACAAAATGTTCAGAGAAAGGGGTTATCCCAAGGAATTAGTGGCCAAGATATTGACGGAGGTTTATAAGGGATGGGGCACACGCTTTTACTTGGGAATCCCACTTTAAAAGTGGTTACACCAGAAGGTAGATTCAAAGAATTTTCAGGTTCCTGTTCTATTCAACATAACAACTTTTCTTCGAACTTTAAGAAGATTTTACATGAGAATTGGCCTATTCTCAAGACCAATACTGAAATTTTGGACATTATAGGCAACAAACCTACTTTTTATTTATCAAGGGTAACAATTTTAAAAGAACATTGGAAGGAAGAGATCAATCTTTAAGAATAGTAGGTACCACCATGTGGCAGATGTTCCCAATGTTCTTATATCAATATTTCAAACAGTGTTATTTTGAACAACGGTCTGAACAGTTTAGTACATTTTGTAGGCAACTGTTACACCTCCATGGTGGTGTATTTGGCAACTTGTTGTCACTGCTCATGTTTCTCATGGCAAACGGAGCCATCTAAAAGATCGGATTTACGGAACACAGAAATGATATAAAACTAAAAAGGAAACAAGTGCCCCTATATAAACACACCTTATTTTGTCAGTCTTCACCACTGTTCAAATTTGGGATCATTGACATTGTTGATGTGGAAAATAGAGGGGGAGATTCTAAGAATATCTTGTTGCAGAAAGAAATAAGATGGCAACTTAGATTAAAATCTAATTTTTTTCCTGGTTTAAATGAACACATTAATATCAAAGCCATTTTAGTAGGAAAGGCTAGCATAGTTTAAAAAGTTTGAATTTTTAGAAAACATATACACACAATTACAGAAATATATCATTTGGTTAACATCTGAGTTGTACAATTTATACACAAATATATATTTCTTTTACCATTCTGCAATTAAAATGTTCATTAAAGTTCTATCAGCTGTATCAAAGCCTTTTTCAGGCTTTTTGGTATGAGGCATTAAAACTTTAGTATCATGTCTTTTTAAAAAAAGTTTTATGTTTTATTGTTTGATTGAATTATTGAAGCTAATTATTTTATAGGGTAATTTTTTTCTATATATAGGATATATATTTGTTTTGTTTGTCTGTGTATATATCAGTACCTGTTGTATGTGTATATATATATCTATCCACATATATATATATATATATATATATATATATATATATATATATATATATATATATATATATATATATATATATATATATATCTTTGTGTGTGTATATATATATATATATATATATATATATATATATATATATATATGTATATATCTGTGTGTGTGTGTATATATATATATATATATATATATATATATATATATATATCTGTATATATATATATATATGTGTATATCAATATATATATCTATATGTATATATATTTTTATTTATATATATATATATATATCTGTGTGTCCGTTAACCAATACATTTCCCAGATATAGACACTTACACATGCGTATTGGGTTTTATCTCTGCTTCAGCAGCATACTATTGCCTTAGTCATTACGACACCGACACTTCACTCCGGTGAACTTGTGATCAGTATACTGCACGTTATACAGCGGGCAGATGTCACACGATTTTCATGTCTGGGGTACCGCTGATAAGTATGATGTGATACAGTGTCATTCTACCTTTTACTCGTATGCGCAGTCTATTATTCCTGCTACTGTGTTTGTTTCTTTGCACATTCATATGATTAATGTTAATAGAATGAGTGCTTGTGTTGCAGAGATTGTACGTCAACATATTGATGTTTGCATGTAGTTGTGTCTTTCTACTTTTCCTGGTTTGGGGTTGTCACAGCAGAACTCTGTTCCACTCATGGTTGGCAGATAGGTTTTACGTTCCGGGCTGCCAGCCCTGATGCACAACCTCCGGCGACGGTATGCCCATTCACACATGTCTCCATGCAGAAGACACTCTATCTGGGAATCGCACCTACGTACTAGCTGACCTCCACGGGCCACTCCATTGCAACTGGTGCAAAATACCCTAGCACTCCTGTGTCCATAATCGCATATCCATAGTTTCTCCAGCACACCCCTGTTGAGTTTCCACACACAACAGCCATTATCCACCTGATATCACAGCCATGACACACCTTTACACATTGCCCTCTCCAGAGCGTTGGGGCCCTACACACATTTTGTACCACCTCGTGTATTCATAGGGTCTCCCTCCATTCATATTTGCACATATGTGCCTTTCCTAGTTTATGGATTACGAACGATTTGTGGGTTACAAGTGTAGGTGGTCACAACATGAACTACATTCCGTCTGTGTATAATGTTGACATAGCACGTCAACGATGTTATGGCCAATGGTATAATCCTGCCTCTGGTGTGAATAGCGGTGCTCTACTCACTCTTGCGCAGCTTTATCTGACATATGCTGCAAGCACTTTATAATACCTTACTTGCTCTAGATTCCCTTACAACCCTTATGTTTGCTTTCATCTTTTGGCATTCATTTATATATATATATATATATATATATATATATATATATATATATATATATATATAATTGCATATTTCTTTTATGTCTGTGGATATTTATCTATACACACATCTATATATATATATATATATATATATATATATATATATATATATATATATATATATATATATATATATATATATATATATATATATATATATATATATATATATATATATATATATATAAAAGTTACAGCTGTACAAGACAACATACATTTGCTATGCTACAAGCTGCTTACACCTGCGCAGGCGCACTTGCATCTACTTATTGTGTGTTACATATGTTTACTGCCACTTCTTTGTGATTTCATGTGCCTTACTCCTTATGACAGTACCACTTTGATTGATGGAATCCGGTTTACGGCCCCATGTGATACACGCGTTCACCTTTACATGTTTAAATGTTGGCTTTACAGCACAGAGGCATCCATTACACAATAAATTAATATGTGCTATAGTCGTACTTGAACCGGAAATGTCTTTACGTTAGGCAGATGCTCTAACCACTACACTATTGTTGTTCTGCCTCATTTATATGTATACCCATGATTCATAGCTACTATAACATACACCTCACTGCTTCACTTACACGGCAGGCATCCATTCTCCTGCTGGGAAAACCGCAGTACTACACTTCCGACATTCCCTATTTCCTACTGCTCTGGACCCGTGCTGCATGTCTACTCACTCCAAGGATATTCTGAACTCCTACACTTACAGTCCTGGCACATACGTGTGTTTGAATGTCAGGGTGTTCATGTGCTGGTCCGGGTTTAGGCTTGTCTGACTGGTGACTAGAACTTCCCTGTACTGGTTCAAATGTCAGGCGTAGCTCAAGGACAGTTAGTCCCGATTTTAACATTCTGCCTGTGTTTACAGACACAGGTGTTTGGGCACCTCTGACCACATTATTAGGTCGGCACTACATAATATATTCAACACCTTTCCTCCAAAGGTCACTGGCTTTGTGAGTGATTAAGAGGCTGGCCAGTTATTGTGCGAATGCTCTAAACATTGTTAGGGTTGCCACATTGTCATATGTACAGGATGGGATATATTTTGGGGACACCAGATTGTTTAGGCCAACACATACCCACGGTTAGTGCGGGTTTAGAACATTCATTATTTTCCTAGCTGAGAGCCTGTTCCTTTAGCACTTTAGTTGTTAGTCTGTTTCTTGTACGAATTACGTATTTTCTATCCTGACATGACTGCTTTAGGCAAATGTTACATGCAGTATGGTACATAGTTATTTCCTACAATCACAGGACATTTGGCATTGTATCATTGTTGGTCAGGACACACCTACCCAAACAGTGACTGTCCCTCACACAGTGGATCAGGGGGTACCCTGTTTACGTCAGTGCCATCATCACCCTATTTCCAAGTGCCACTATGCGAATGTGTACAATATATTCTCTCAATTATTCATGTGGGGACACGTGTGTTATGGGCAGGTGTTTGATCCTGGGTAGTAGGTTCTGCATGACAGGGTCTAGGGCTGGACAGTCCTGTGCACCACTACTGCACATTCAACTTGTGTCCAGATGTCTACAGGACTGGACATCGTGTCTTGATACACATTCTAATGTTTACACAAGTTACTTATCCCATGATGGATATCCAAAAATTTAAGAAGACCAATACCAACCATTCTTTTGGCTTTACGAAAATGTGTTGTGGGTTTTACATGCAAGGGATACATAGTTTGCAATCCTGACACTGCCTAGGGTGACACTGCCTACTACATATGAGTAGTGGTCACTATGTTTAGATGTGGCTGCGCCAAGCTAGTAGACCGAGTATGGCTGGATTTGGTGGATGTTCAGGTATGGGGGCGGGTTGTGTGCTGTGGAGGGGATGATGGGTATTCAATTATGCATCCAGGTTGTGGTCTATTTGAATGGGCCGGATCCATCAGGACCATTCTATGGGTATGTGCCGGTGACATTTCTGTACATTAGTATCGCACATTTTAATATTCATATGTTTGTGTGATTGTGTTCTACAGTATGGCCTGTCAGGTTGTATTGCAGATGTGTATACTTGTTCTTTGTGTTTCTTTCTGATTCACCCGCTGCTCCCTCGTACACCTCCAGTTCACCTATTCTGCATACAACACAGTCTCCCTTTTGAGGATTATACCATTACTCATCCCCCCACACACACATATTCCTGACACTCCATCCATCACTGCTTTGGTTGATGGCCCATGACACGGTCAAGGTAACACATTGCATACACTACATATGTCAGGTACCTGTATGGTTGTGTGGACTACCCTGGCATGTTTCACCTTCCACATGCTGTACATCACGCACATGGGTACACGCCCATACTTAACTTTCATGACATGGTTGGTACACCTCGGTAATACCTGTTCAACTGTGACACATCCTGACAAGTACGGCTTGGACCGCATATGTGCAGATTTTGTACGACTGCTATGATCATTTGTAGGGTGCCACCTTTTCATATGTTCAGGATGGGATATATTCCGGACACATATCTGATTGTACTGGGCAACACATACCCACGGTCAACACTACGGATAATACTTTTCCTTTCTGCCTACATGTTAGCTTATTGTTGTAGCAGTTTATATGCTCCTTCTGTTTCGTTTTCTTACTTATTCTATTTCTTGTCACACGTGGTATGTTACATACAAACATACCTATTGTGTGTGACTATTACATGCGTTTTGGGATATAATTCTGTCATACGGTCGCTAGATATTTACATTTATCATGGTTTTGTTATGGACACATTTGCCCAGCTGTGTACTCTCCCTCACAATGTGGGACAGCTGGTGACCCTGACCATTGGCCTGGACGTAGCTATTGGTGGCGTGCTAACATGATGTGTTTCACTTCCACTTGGTATAACTATCTACACTGCATTGGAATACGGGCACACGGTTTACAAAGTCATTTGTTCGAGGGATGGGGACTCATTATTCCCTACCGTGCATTTGTGTTTGCTTCTTAATTTTGTGTTCGCAGGGACTGTCATGCATGCTTTGCAATCCATGGACACTGACAGATGTGATTACTATTGCAGGCAAATTGTTATATGCAAGCATTTTAGGTTGCACATCAACAGCTGACATTTCCACGCCTCCATGCGGCACTTCAACACGCCCTATGCACTCACGTTCGTTTCCTATGCACGTGGCTGTGGCGACAGCGTGCCTTCATTAATATGTATTTGGAGCTACTGCACCTTCTACATGCCGCACGGTCGGCGCAAGCCTAACGCCGGCCTTGCGCCGAGCTTCATGAATCCCGGGGAAGGTGTCTGAACTCTAAATACTTGTCTCGAGTCACAGCATCTAATTGTATGGTTATGGGCTTTTCAATGTATTTCCAGTGATATATTGCAATAAGAGTAAAATATGCTGAAGTGTTAATGAAGCTTCATCTTCAGCAGTAAAAGACCTGTAAGTGTGGGTGAGTAAATGGGAGTGGGGATATCCTTCCAGCAGATTCCACACTACAAAACAAAACACACTAATGCATGACTTAACAAATTATTAGTTCGAGTCTTGGAAACTGCCTTACATAGATTTCACTCAGTGTATTTGTTCCTTGTGAACCTTTGCAACTGCAGGTGAAATTTAGCTGTGCAAGTTCTTTAGGTAGTAGGCTAAGATAACTTTTGCAGCAGCAATAGTCAGATTTACATGTGCTTGTTTTACTGGGAGAGAGAGAGAGAAAAAAAGTTAAGGATTTCTTGATGGTTGAACTAGTTAGGTACAGTACTAGTTGGCTATAAGTAATGTTTGGCAAACAAGAGTAGTGCACTATATTTCACAGTTGTGCATTTCAGATTTCTAGCCTTTAAACAAGATAATAAGCTTACAGGAGATATTTGTAGGTATGCAAGTTTGGGATCACTAAAAAAATGGTGGCTTTCACAGTATAGAAGGACAAAAAGAAAACTAAACTAAACTAACAAGAGCTATGTGTTTGCATGCAAATGTGGGGATACTGAGATGTAGGTTTACAGATGTTAGAGGGACAGGTAGTAAGCCTATCTGTTAGTTCCCACTCTTTGCTACACAGCATACAGTCTGTAAATCTGATATTTAAGCACTTAGAAAAGGCAGCCAAAGACAGTGTGTAGCATTTATGAAAAAAGTCAATGACAAAACTCTTCACAAACAGAAACTCTATTAACAGTCACCTAGATTATACATTAACTGTGCTGTTCATACAAACATAAAATCAGGTATTACAATAGAAGCCTTCAGTAGAAGTGAGTTGAAACATATATACATAACAAACATATGCACTATAGATTAACAGGGGGAAGAAAAAAAAAAAACAGCCAGATAGCAAAAGACTACAGACTTACTTTGATGTAACTGCAGTCCATCAACAACAAAAATGATGGCTTCACTGAATCCTACTGTAAAACACAGCCAGTAGAAACTTGCTAATATAATTGCTACACATTAACAGCAGAAAGACAACACTTTGCTGCAACCACTGCAGCCTAAAGTAAAAAGTCAGTAGACGTATGCTGAGATATTTACTACACATTGACAGCAAAAGACACAACACTAAGCCAAAATTAAACACAGTGAATACTTAGTTGTATTTTTCTGGAACAAGTTTGAACCAAAATGAAATAAACCATAACTGTTAAGAAAGTACAATAATACAATCTACCTTTTTGTAGAGTGAAGCAGCTGGATGGAGAGAACACATGGGACATGGCATAGTGAAGTGACTCTGAATTTGGAGCCACAAAGGCAAAAGTAGTGAGAGAACAAGCTGAGATGCAGGGAGGACCAATCAGTTAATTCAGTGGAAAGCAGTTACCCCCCCCCCCCCACCAGATGGTTCAATCAGTGAGGTAGAATGTTCATGGATACAAAAACAAGGTGTCTGAACTCTAAATACTTGTCTCAAGTCACAGCATCTAATTTTATGATTATGGGCTTTTCAATGTCTTTCCAGAGATATATTGCACTCATAAGAGTAAAATATGCTGAAGCGTTAATGTAGCTTCACCATGACTGCTATAGAAGCATGAGGAGAAATGGATGCATCCAGTGCAGGGACGGGCAGGCCTACATGTTCCAGTGCCCCAATGTCACTTAGAGGAGGGGTGCTGACTTAGGAGAAGCCCTGAGGTGGGCAGTGAGCCAACAAGCCACTTTGGTGGTAGCTCTCACTACAGGTTGACAGTAGAATTCACTTACTCTGGGTGGACATAGTTTTTTCCATGGTGAGGTGGCTCACCTTCCCTCTCCCACTGCAGAGGTTTGGACCTATACAGTAAAATCTCATTGCCAGGATGTCAGCAAGGACCAAAAGCTTCCTTATGGTTACGTGAAAGGAGACCCCCCTCCTAGCAGCTTTTACTTCCGTGTTGGGTATCTGAAGTACAGCGGAACAAACATGCTCAAATCCAATCTAAATACACTTCATGCATCAGTCAGTGAATGAGGAAAACAGAGGGGGCATACAGTTGAGAGTGAATTCTAATGCAGAAAGATATAGCCTCTTTCCTACTGATTTTAGGAATGGGCAATTTAATTACCATTGAGAAAACAGAGAAAAGTTCACCATAGAATATGTGCAGTACCATTGGCTTGTGTGTGTGTGTGTGTGTGTGTGTGTGTGTGTGTGTGTGTGTGTGTGTGTGTGTGTGTGTGTGTGTGTGTGTGTGTGTGCATATATGTATATGTATATGTATATATATATATATATATATATATATATATATATATATATATATATAGATCTAAGACAGTTGATCAAAAGACCAACTGTCCGAATCCAACCCTACCGAACACTGTTTACCAAAACTGCTTTCACCGAAAAAGCAGTTTCGGTAAACGGAAGGTAAAACACACGCACACATACACAAAAACAAAAACAAAACACACACACCATGTTTACATAGGGGGGCTTTGCCCCCCCCTGCACCCCCACACCCCCCTACTTTTATATTCTCACTCCAAGATCATACTACAGTGGGGAAAAGGGAATATTCCCTTATCCCCACTGTAGTCCGATCTCGGCCACTACCACTTCCCTGATTCCTGTACTTTTTAGTTTTAGCAAAAGCACTTTTTTCATTAAAAAGTGCTTTTGCGAAACTGTGACAGCCCGTTTCACTTTCGGTGAAACAGTGTTTTGGGAGACTGTCCTAGATCCATATATATAATTATATATATATATATATATATATATATATATATATATATATATATATATATATAAACAAAAACTGGAATTATTTGGCTATCAAACCAAGAAAAAAGAGAATTGCCAAATATACTGGAGCCACGAATGTCGGAATCAATATTTTATTAAGCGCAAACAGAAACCGCTAAAAACACATGAACGCTTTGTATGAAAACTGTGTTTTCGTCTATACAAACCAACTTCATCAGATACTCTCATTAAAATAAACAGTCCTTTTATAAATTATTCAAAAGCATTTCATCCAATCAAAAAACAGTCAATTAATTAAACAATCATTATTCTATTCCTATTAACATTCAGCAATGCATACTTTAGAGATTTTATACTCTTTCCATTCAATAAATAACATCCATACCAACAATTAAAAACATTTTAAAACATTTGATTTAAAATATGTGATAAATATATAAAAAAACATGTGAATTAACTTGTATAAAAAATCCATTTTTGATGTTTTAAAAGTTCCTTTAGGAAAAAAAAAAAACATTTGTATTATATACCTTGCCATCTGCTGGTGAAAGTAACAATTACATCTATTTGTCTTACAAAATCCCAGCTTTCAATTTTAAAAGGGGCATAATAGAAATAAATTCATTTAAGCCTGGGAAATTTGTAGAATCCAAGGATATCTGCCACCATAGTTCCCTGGCCTCTAATTTTTCTTCCCATAATCCACCCCTTGGGTCCTTTTTGACCTGCTCTAATACCATGAAATGAAATTTAGCATCCTTACAAACCAGGGTATGTTTATACAACGCATTAGTGTCCTTTCGTGTGGCTATTTCATATTTATGTTCATATATTCTCTTTTTCAACACCCTTTCAGTTTTTCCTACATAAAAAGCATTACATTCTGAACATAAACTAATGTATACTACCCCCTTGGTTTCACAATTATAGTGGTCTATACTTTTTATCCATTTTTCTCTACATTCCAAATAAACTTTTTCTTTGTCCACTATATTGTTACAATGTGCACAACGTCCACATTTATAAGTGCCCTTCCTTCCTTGCTTATTCCTGGGAAGGCCTTTATTCTCCAACATATTTTTAAATGATCAGGAGTTTTATTCTCCAACATATATATATGTATATATGTGTGTGTGTGTGTGTGTTGGTGAACTTCTCGTCACCAAGTTTACACTTCAGCAAACTGCAAACTACTGACTGCACTTTAACGAAACTGCAGTTAAACAAAAACACAGTATGCCAAATCACTTTTCTCTAAAATTACAACAACTCAAATTTACATTACAAACACATTTTTGTGGGGGGACAAGACCCCCTGCACTTCCCCACACCCCCTGCAAATTATATATACCAACTCTGAAATCGCACTGCAGTGGGGAAATGGTATATTTTCTTATATGCACTGTACTGTGATCCATATCAAGAAGCTCCAACAGCTTTATACATTCCACTCATGTTACTAATTTAAACATCAGAGAAAAAACACCATACCTGTTTTGGTACATAACAATAACATTGCCGATCCTTCTTTAACAAAGTGTGATTTGGTATACTGTGTCTTCATTTAACTGCAGTTTCATTAAAGTGGAGTCAGTATTCTGTAGTTCACTGAAGTGTAAATTCCGTGAGGAGAAGTAGACCTACATATAGATATATATCTATATATATATATATCTCTATATATATATATATATATATATATATATATATATATATATATACATATATGCACACATACAAGATTGATGCGATAATGCACTATAACAGATATAAAAATTCTTCATGTTGTGTGGTTAGAACTGAATTAGTGACAATGCATGACATCCCTGCTTCACATGTTAGAATGTATTGTGCTGTTTTTGTGTATTGTTACAGTATGTGAAGCACAAGGTTGTGCTATCATCCTGTTGCCTCTAAGCACAAAGTATTGCACTATTACTCTGCACTATTACTCTATTACTCTGCACAATACCTCAAGCTCAGTCATCTCTGGAAGTGAACTCTTAGATTGTAAGCAATTCATAAAGCATGCAAAATTGTTCTGGGTGCTGGGTTGCATTGTAAACTATAGAAGAAAAACAGAACAGAAACAGTTATTGCAGCTACTGTTGCCAAATCCTCCTCCTCCTTTGCTACTATGTTTGTCAGAAGACAGCACTAATCAACATAGTAGCAGTGTCAAAATCTAAATATCTCCAACACCCTCTGCACCTACCAGCAATGGCATCCCTTCAGTGCAAGAAAACCTGTTATAATGCACAACCATGTTCTGTCACAACATGGTAATGGAGCTCCTGTCAAGTACCAAAACCTCTCACTTCCATATTTTGGCAATGTCTCCAGTGCAGCCATCATGGATAACAAAATCAGTCAATCAATAAAACAATCAGTGAGTCACATTCATTCATGCTGGTGGTACTTTGCATACTAGATTAAGGAAGCTGATTAATGTGAAACATGCCTTACCAAAAATCTTATAACTGTGGCAACCTGGAAATGCTTGCTGTACACTAATCAGCTGCCTTACACATTAGTGCTGTGCAGTGTTGTATATGTTGAATATGTAATAATGTAAAACCTACAGCAGGCACTATATGATCTCTGTGATATATACCCACACTATAAATGTGTTTTGAGTCACTGGTTACATGAGGTATGTTAAGTTTTCTAATGGGAGAGTCACTGTTGGAATATGTCTAAACTGGTATGCTACTGGAACACATTGTTGCAAACTGAGCATGGGTCACATCTTTTAGATCATTGTCTCAGTCCCAGGAGAAATCCTTTGCAGTACCATGCCACTGTTAAAGCTGAGACAAAGCAATAACAGACAACTCCACTAAATGTCAAATTCTGCTTGTTTTTCTTTGGTCAGAAGCTTAGGAACTAGTGTATGCATTGCAAGGTACTGAAACTTTCCTGTAGAGAAGAGATGATGTCATACAAGGTAGCTTTACAGTTCCTGATGGCTGAGGAAGAAATAAGTATTAATCCCACCTGATAATCATCTGCACCTGTTTTTTGTCTTTTTGGTCCTTCTTCCTTCCTTCATGGTACCATCCCAGCACACTGGTACCTGTTCACACTGGGTCCACCAACTGTCTCCATGCCATCCCTACTTTTAATCCAGTGTTGCTGGAACTGGTCATTGAACCTTGGTATCCGAGGGCTTGATACATCTGTCCATCCATCTGAGGGAAGTTTAGTTATGACCTACTATCTCCCGCTGTAGACCTACTAGTATGTCTGGGGACAGGTATGAAATGGAAATGTGTGGTATATTCCTCCTCTACTAGGCATGCCTACCAGCATGTCTTTTCCAGCTTCCAAGAGGGATTAATACAGTAAATGCCCATAGACTTACACACCCAATATGGGATGGTAATGCTCACCCCTCTCTGCGTTTCTGTCAGTTGCTTCATCTTCTAATCAAACCAGGGTCAGCTGGGTAGCAGTCAGGGCTTTATCTCTCTACACCTCAGCAGCAGCTTGGTTTCTCTACCTGCTAACAAATGTTTTTGTTTCTCACTGCCCCAAACTCCAGATATCTTGCTGTATGGATAAGCTTCACCGTTTAGCACAGAACATCTGGATGGGAAAAGAGGAACTGAAGCCAGATAATAAATGCAATGATGTGTATATTGTATGAGGACATAACTACAATAAGATGTTCACAATCACTTTACAAAAAACAAAAGTAGGCAGAAGAGAGCATTAATAGGTATGGACAATGCAAGTGACAAATGCAGAGTGACAGCTGTCGCATATGTTTGCAGGATATAACAGTGGCAAAGTGGTCTTCTAAAGAAAATTAATCACTTCTGTCAGTCCCAAGCACAGTAATACCTGGTCATCTTTTCAAATGCATAGTTATTAAAGTAGAAAGCAGGAAGGCAGTCACCTGTGTCAGCTAGTAAAACAACAACAAAAAAAAACAAACAAAAAAGTAGATTGTGTACCTTTATTCATAATTTACTGACAACAACATTGACTTTAAAATTTTAAAAAGACCCAAAATTTAATTTAAATGTATGGCGTAAGTTTTTTACAGTCTTTAGCTTTATGTAAAACCTATTCTGTGAGTATGGAAGGGAAATAAGTAACATTAAGGGTCAGATTCACGAAGGCTTGCACGGAGTCTAAGAGTAGAGTAAGACTCCATGCAGCCAACATGTCCGCCGAACAATCCAGGAACAGCCGGTAGGGGCGTGCAACAGAGCTCCTAAAACGAGTCTTACATGGACAGTACTTGGATATGCAAATTACCTCAATTGCAGGTGAAATATATGCAAATGAGGTAAATTTGCGATCCAGGAAACTCGAACCTGTCCGAAAAGGAGTAGTGTTATTTGCAGAAATGTACTCAGTTGACAACTGAGTACAGTTCTGAAAATAGCAAAACTGAGCCATGACAGCTCCAAAAAAAGGATGCATTTACATGAGGAAGCATGCCGCAATGTTAAGTGATGCAAAATAAAAATAAAACAACTTTTATTTTTCATCCCGATCTCTGGGGTTTAAGCATAGCGCAGCACCGCACAAACACGCTGCGCTCTAAAAACCAGAAAATCAATAATGAAGATCCACAAATGTGGATTTTAATGCTAATATGAATTTACAATGCAAGTGAATGGCAGGCTGAAGACAACATGGCCACTGAGTAGAGGTTGCTAAGGGGGGAAGCTCAGTCTAAGAGATGTAACCAAGCATTAGTAGGCAATCCTATGTAAATGAGGGTTAGGATAGTGAATCGCAAGTTTACATAGCAAATGAGCACAGTCAGTGGAGTGTAGGAGCAGGATAAGGGGAGTAACAGAGTAGAAGATAGGTGACATCACGAGGGGACTATGTATGAAAGAAGTGAAGCACATTGGAGCAGAGTGGCATGTGTCAGCTGTCATTTACACATAATTGAAAGAGGTGTTTCAACAGGTAGACTAGGTAAAGGCAAGAAATTGAAGGTGTATGCCGTGGATAACACCATCGTTTCTTGCTGAGCGTGTATGCGCACGTGTGCGCGCCTGTAAACCCGAGTAAGACAGTGTCCGCGCGTGTAAGTGTGAGTGCGCACATTTAAGCCAGAGTAAGCATGTATAAGGCTGTTTAAAGAGTTGTAAGTGCGTTTGTGCTGGTGTGCATGCATTTTAACAAGAATAAGCAAAATTTAGTCCGTGTAAGCATGTGTGCGCGCATGTGAGCTGGTGTGCATGTGTTTGCGCTTGTGTGCATGGCACTGCCCCCCCGAGGAAACAGAAAGGAAAAAGGAAGCACAACAAATAGTAGGAAGCTACCAGGGAACACTAGCAGAGCTAGCAGGTGAAAACAATCAGAATCAGGCAATTACACAGGCAGTACACTAGCCCAGCCCAGCACTTAAAACTCAACAAACAACATTCCACTATGTTTCTCTCAAGAGACACTGCAACACTGCAGTAAGCTAATAGAAGTGAAAAAGCGATACTGAGACAAAGAAATGTTAGGGGCTGCCATTGCTGTTATAAGGTGACATATGCAACATGCTGAGGGTGGTGACAATGCAAATGCTGCTGGACAACCCACAGTGAGGAGACGGAGAAGAGTGTACAGGCCCAGGGTAACCTACCAGGGGCTACATGAGCTGGAGATAGTGGAGCGCTATAGAGTGGACAGAGACCTCTTGCAGCAAATTGTTGAGCTGTGCAGACCACGCCTCACACACAGAACCAACAGAGGGGAACCCATCCCAGTGGAAACCAAGGTATGTGTTGGCCTAAGAATATTAGCAACAGGTACCTTCCAGAGACCAACTGGGAATATGATGGGGATATCACAGGCATCAGCATCCAGGGTAGTGGGTGCTATAGACTGCATGCACATATGCATCAAAGCACCAGCTGGTGAGTGGGGTAGGGTCTACTTCAACCACAAGGGCTTCCCCTCCATCAACGGCCAGGTCATGTGTGATGCCCAGGGCATAATACTGAATGTGTGTGCTGGCTGCCCTGGAAGCTACCATGATTCCCATATCTGGCATCTGACACAGCTGTACCAGACATTTGCCAACGGGGACATCCCACATGGTCACCTAGTGGGGGATGCTGGCTATACACTGGAGCCGTGGCTGATGATACCCATCAGAAACGCACACACACCTGAACAGGAACTCCATAATGAGGCACACGCACAAACACAAAATGTAATTGAGCGTGTGTTTGGGCTGCTCAAGTCATGGTTCCGGTGCCTGGATACATCTGGTGGAGCCTTGCAGTACTCACCAACTACATGTACCCAAATTGTCATGGTATGTGCTATGCTACATAATATGATCCTGTGAAAACAGCTGCAGCAGGACCAGCATAGGCCTGGGCCAAACAGCCCCCCACCATTGCCAAGGCCATCACAGACAGAGCGTGACTCGGCAGAGGAACAACCTGAGCCTGCCCCAGTAAGCCGAAGGAGGCGTGCCCAGTATGCTTTGGCCTTGGCAAAGAGGCAATGCATAGCACATACACTGGCTCAGTAGGAACTCTGGAAATGATACCTCTCTCTGACTCGCACATATAGTAAATGGGATGCCTAAGTTGACACTACCTGCTTTCAAACATGTATAGGGAGTGTAGTATGTGCATCTGACATAGGCTGGCCTGCAGCACCACCTGAGGCATGATTTCCATGTGTTAAGCAATATAAAGCAGTGCTAAACAGCATTTACCACCATGTAGTATATGTAAACAAAATCGCACACACCAACTAGCACAACTGTGGTTAATATTGAGTAATATTGGGCAACGTCCAGCAATGTTGGTTAATACTGAGGAATGTCGGACAAGCTTGGTCTAAGTAGGGCATAGCTGAACAAAAGCCAACATGCTCATATTTGCTCTACTGACCCTTAAGCAGTCTGGTCTGCTCAGTATGAAAATATAAAGCAGTGCCTCGAACCCAGGATACTGTGCAGTATAGTCATAGCACTGAACCACTAAACCATGACAGTATTGCAGTGGTCAGCCTGTATGAAGAAATGTTGATAAATCTATGGAAAGTATCTCATGGAAACCCTGCAGGCACAGCATAATCCCTGTTGAGTTATGACACAAAGGTGAGTCCTGCAGTAAGAATAGAACCTGACTTTCAACACACACAGTATAAATGTTAATATTGGTCATGTCCACACACATCAACAGATGTAGTGGACCTCAGACAGCAACATACTGAAAGGTCACACTGGGCATGCTCACACACTTGAATAAATGAGACAAATGTCAGGCAACAAAACACTGAAAGCCTGAACTGGGCATGCTCACACACATAGACCATGTCTAAGAACAGCAGTGGGCCACACATATCTGGCAGTTGCATGTGTTAACCCAGGAACCTTCACTATCCAGCAATCCGCCTTGTGCACACAGTTATATGACAACAGACACATATATAATATAGTGGAACTCTGTCATAATCAAATATGTTCTGCAGATACCTAAGTTGTTCATAGAAAGTGGGAAAGCAAAAATGATGAAAACCTGCAAACAGTATCATCAATAAACATTGTGCATCCCGAACATTATCATAGGTTCAGAGGTCGAAACTAGGCTATCTGCCCTAGGGCATGTACAAGCCTAGCCAGAGTGTGTTTGGCTTTTGTAACCCTGTCAGATTACTACACTGTGCCTGTGAATAGTAGGTCAAACAAGATAGCCCATTTACGTTTAGTCTATTGTGCCTCTGTCTAGCAGGGACCCAGAAGATATCTCAGGGGTAAACATACGATCACCCATCCACTTGTCAAGATGTCTCCTGTGGTTGGTCAGTGGGTGGCTCTGCATATGCAAAACCGGGATTATAATCCGGAGTGAGTGGAGCCTCTGGGATAAGAATCTGTCCATCCAGCATGTCCTATTAACATCTGTGCTGAGGTATATGTCCCTGGAGTGTGTAGCTCCAAGGGAGTCAGATATCCTGAGGTGGAGCATGTCCATTAATTCTGGGTTGGATATTTCTATAAACAACAGGCACACATCACATCCGAGTAGGCGGTATGCGACTGAGTAGAGCTGGAGTTACTGTATCCGAACTGTGCAGGGCATCCGTGTGAGTCCCTAGATCTGCTTGTTGAGGAACTTTTGTGGCCATTACAGTTGTTGCAGGTGTTGGGTAAGGTACATCCCAAATGTGGCATTGTAACCAAGCATGGTCGTGATGAGTATAGGGGCACAATGACCTGACTTGATCTAGATGTGAAACCATATGGGATAAGGTGGGCTATATAGAAGGTCTGTCTAATGACTTTGGCAATGTGATTGTCAAAGGCGAGAGTACGAACAAGTCATGTCCCCAAACCCCTAACAACTCCTACCGTATGTAATGGATTACTACCTATGTGGTAATGTGTGGGCATGTTGTTATTCCCAAAGGGGATGACTATGCAACTAATGGCATTTAGCTGTAGGCCATGGCTCAGGCACCAGTCATCCATCTCTGTGATACCCTGTTTGAGTATGCATGTGCCAGCTGGAGAGTTGATTATGGAACCCAGTTTGCAGTCATCTGCGAACATGGTCAGCCATATTTCTCCTGTGTTAGCCTGTACGTCAGACAAATATATACTGAACAAGAGAGGTCCAAGGACTGAGCCTTGTGGGATGCCACGTGCAACTGGTGTATAGTCAGACATGGCACCTGCAATACTGACCATGTGGGTGCTATCCCTGATCCAGATAGCAATCCATCGTGTGAGATATGTGTCAATATCGATGCTGGTGAGCCTATGCATAATGGCCGAGTGGGGTATTGTGTTGAAGGGTTTTGCAAGGTCCAGGTAGGCTGTGTGGACAACCGTCCCTATGTCGATGGACCTGGTAACTGTTTAAAGAATATGAACAGGTTCAAGTGGCAAGATCTGCCCACAACAATGCTGAAGTGTATAGGACACAGTGTCTGTAGGTTCCCAATGTCTATGTGTATGAGTCCCATGACAATACGCTCCATAGCTTTGCAGAACAGGCTAATTAGGCTTATAGGGTGATATTGTCTGTGGTCCATTGGGGCACCAACTCTGTGGAGCGGGACCACTGTCACTGTACGCCATTCCTTGGGTACATATCCTGTAGTAACTCTGATATTGAACAGTGACTTAATGTGAGGGTTACGTCTCTCATGAAGCTCGTGTAAGATGCAGGCCAGGACACTATCTGGTTCCATTGATGCTGTGTTGTCTGCTTTGGGGAGGGCAGCACTCACCTGCTTATTTGTGATGTCAGGGAGGTTACACTCTGTTGGGATGGATAGTTGCTCCTTAGGGGGGCTGGGGGGAGACATCTGCACTGAACCTGTTTGCCAGGATGTTGGCAATGTCAGTGGGTTCAGGGTATGTTTAGTCAGTATGCAGTAACTCACAGCATATCAGTGAGTGTCCACCCATAAATGAAGAAGGCCTTGTGATTGTCCTATGTGTCTGGTGCAATTGTCCGTTAGAAGCGGGCCTTAGATAAATTCATGAGTGATCGTAGCTGTCTGCTAGTACAGATCACGGATGCCTTCCCTTTCATGTAGTAGCTTCCTCCTTTCATTGTATAGCTTATTAATGGCCGGGGTCTACCAGACAGGTCCCCTGCTATTGGAGGAGTGAGTCTTGTTGTTATTTGGGATAGCACAATCTATGCAGTCCACTAGGTGTCCATAGAATGTGTATGTAAAGGATTCAGCAGTCTGAGCTGTATTTACTATTGTTCCAGGGTCTCTGAAGGATACCACCTTGGTTTGGAGAAGTGAGAGATTTGCTTTTGAGAAATTCACCAAGATTACCCAGGATGGGTGTGGGGACAGGATATGGATGTCCAGTGAGATAAATGTATGTTCTGACCTTACCAATGAGAGGTATATCACTGGTGTGGAACATAGAGTCCCCATGTTGGTGATGATCAGGTCCAATATGTTTTCCCCTCTTGTGGGTGTGGTGACCAGTTGTGCCATAGCATATGAGTTTACAAATAGAAGCAACTGTTGGGCGAGGGTGTTTGGGCTTGAGTAGTATCCCCAGTCAATGTTTGGGTATTTCAAGTCACCCAATATAATGGTGTTTGGGGAGACCTTCATATTCTCCAGTGTTCCCAGGAAAGCCGGATGTGGTTCCTGAGTTTGGGAGGGTGGTCTGTAGCAGGCAACAAACTGAAAGGCAGTTTTGCACAATGTTAGTTGCATATGTATGTTCTGCGATGCTTCGTGCAGTGCTACTAACCCAGAGGTATGTGTATCTGTGATGTATATGGATACTCCCCCTATTTGTGTTGGCCATTCCGAGTCTTGTGGTCAGAAAGCATGGTATGAAATATAACCTGGTAGTGCTGGTGTGCATTTGTGAGCCTGAACCAGGTGTCTGTTAGTGCACAGATATCACTATTCTCCATACTGAGGAGAGTCCTGAGTGGGCGCAATTTGAGGGTGACACATCTGGTGTTGAGCAGCATTACCCTTAGTTTCATTTACTCTGTAATGTCTATGGAGGTGGGTTTGTCTTTTGAGCCCCACTTAAAAAAGGCACTATGGTGGTAGCAAGAGCCTTAGCCAGTATTCGAAAGTCCAAGGGTGACAGGTGCAATCTGTCCATAGTGAAGCTACATGGCATGTCGAGCATGTCACCCCAGGCTGACAGACACTGGATACCCTTTGAATGACACCAATATGTTAGCCAACTGTTAAACGTGATAAGTTTGTCTGTATACTGTGACATCATAATTGGTGGGTGTAAGATGCTGCACAAGGTCAGGGTCATACTGGCCTGGGCTACATGATCAGAGAGTTCCTCTATTTATCATGTCATGTGGTCCAGGGAGGAACATCTGAGGTTTTACGCACCAGCATGGACAATGATGGAGCCATTTCTGTACTTGCTTTGGAGTGACCTGAGTGCAAGTGTTATGTGGCGGATCCTGGCACCCGACAGACAGCGCAAAGTGACCATCCCCTTGTTCGGCCTGGTGAGTGGGACGTCAGTGTGTCTGACAATAAGTGTCACCTATTACAAGTGTATTAGGTGTGTTGTTTAGCCCGAAGGGCAGTGACTGTGTGGCACACTGACTTTGTGAACTATGTGATATGTGGGTATTGTAGTGGTGTAGCAGTTGTTTGTTTGTCTGCTTTGAAGGTCTCTGCTCCTTAGGCAGAGTTTATTTAGAGCCTCCGAGTATGTTTATGTGTGATAATGTGGTTTGATTGCTGTCGCTATAGGTTTATGTGAGACTGATATGTGGTGTGTGTGGTTACCTTCACCACCTGATAGACTGTGCCAGTCATGGGTCGAGAGAGCTCAGCCTCCTGTATGTCTATATAGTTGCATCTCTCACATATATCTGAGTTTGTTGGGAGGAGGAGAGGGTTGTCTGTGTACATAAGGCAGCTGTGACATTGTCAAAATCACAATATTCACCAGCTGAATTGGAGAGTACACACAAAACTGACCCCTGGACATGCCAGGATATTATGATGACATACTCTGTAGACTGATCACAAAGGATCAGTAGGGTGTTAAATGTGTAAAAGAGTATAACAGGGATTAGTGCTCAGGTTTGTCGGTGTTTTGTAAAGAATAGCTGAGAAGGAGTCCAGACAGAATCATGACACCTCCTTCAGCTATGTCATAAATAGCAATGTACACTCATATATGTCCTGAGTCAGGGCCAACTGTACCTGCCTGACAATGCCAACATCCTGTCAGACAGTCCCATATATACATACCCACCTCCCACTGACGAAAGTCCCTATCATCATACCAGGAGATATCACATGTAGAATGGGTGAACAGGTCCCCCCAAAGCCGAAAGCATGGCAGCAATTGGATTACATTGTTTCCCTATATGTGTCATGAATGAACTACAGAACAAACAGACCTTGCACCTGAATAGTCTGTTGAGCCTCACCCTCTCCACAGGATCTGGAATCTTTGAATGTGTTACAGCAACATATGGCACTCCCTACAAGTGTTGGTGCACAACACACCATGGGAAGTATAGTCCAGTAAGCCTATGAAGTCTGATCTACAAGGCCATGGAGTCCATCATGGTTGAAGTCATAAACAGAGCTATTGGAAGCTGACAAACACACAACCCTACCAACTGTGGTATGTTCATGTGCAGATCATGGTTCCCAAACATGCTAAACTATTTGCAAGGCAGCCACCCAGGACATACATCACTGAACGGAGCTACAAATGTCTCACATAGACTTTGAATAGCCCTTTATCAGCATCCCAGATACATGTTGTATCTACAAAACCAACAATCTGTGCACAAATATGTGTTGACATATGAAGGAATGCCAATTTGTCCACAGATAGATCACACAAGCTAAGAATTATGTGGTCCTGTTCAAGCTGTTGACACCTGCAGACCCACATGGCACATTCCTGGGATTGCATAAAACAAAGTGTACACACATTACCATATCCAGTCTGATGATGTCAGCATCCTACAAATATAGCAGGAGAAAAGAAACCACCCAGTAAGGCATATAGTGTGTCGTGTTAATACGTATCTCTCTAGTATCATAAATTAGGTAGGGGTTTGAATCCTGCAATGGCTGACTGTGTGTGTGTGTGTGTGTGTGTGTGTGTGTGTGTGTGTGTGTGTGTGTGTGTGTGTGTGTGTGTGTGTGTGTGTGTGTGTGTATGTGTGTGATTTCCTTTGAGAGGAGTGCCCTTTTTGGAGACTGGAAAAACACATTAAAACAGGTACATTCCTCTTTGGAAAGTCTGATGATGTCAGCATCCTACAAATATAGCAGGAGAAAAGAAACCACCAAGTAAGGCGTATAGCACGTTGTGTTAATGCGTATTTCTCTAGTATCATAACATAGTTAAGTAGGGGTTTGAATCCTGCAAACGCTGACAGTGCATGTTTGGGTGTGGGTTGTATGTGTGTGATTTCGTTTGAGAAGAGTGCTGTTTCTGGAGACTGGGAAAACACATTAAAAGAGGTACATTCCTCTTTGGAAAGTCTGATAATGTCAGCATCCTACAAATATAGCAGGAGAAAACACAACACCCAGAAAGGCATATAGTGTGTCGCATTAATGCTTATCTCTCTAGTATCATAACATTGTTAGTAGGGTGTTTGAATCCTGCAATTGCTGACAGTTTGGGTGTGAGGGTATGTGTGTGATTTCCTTTGAGAGGAGTGCCCTTGTTGGAGACTGTGAAAACACATTAAAAGAGGTACATTCCTCTTTGGAAAGTCTGATTATGTCAGCATCCTACAAATATAGCAGGAGAAAACAAAGCACCCAGTAAAGCATATAGCGTGCCGTGTTAATGTGTATCTCTCTAGTATCATAACATAGTTAGGTAGGGGTTTGAAACCTGCAATTGCTGAGTGTGTGTGTGTGTGTGTGTGTGTGTGTGTGTGTGTGTGTGTGTGTGTGTGTGTGTGTGTGTGAGACACTGTTGGTTAATGCGGTGTGGGTTTTGCTTTTACTATGGTATGACATATCAGGATTAAAACAGTATGTGCATTGCACACATCAGGTATCTGTGTGGCAAATAAATATATGTACATGTGACCCCAATTAGTACATAGGTGTGAAGCCTGCATACTACATGAATACATTTGTTTCCTTTGACAGATTGTGCCACTGCTTCTCAGATCGTAGGTCACATATGTATGTATGCAACAAGGCCGGCCACTGTAGTGATCTGTGGCCAAGGTCATCTGTGCCACACTCACCCATGACAGTTACTATAGAGTAGTGTGAGTGAGGATACATGCCTGGGGTATATGTCAGACATGTTCATACACAACAACGACTGGCAATAATGAACAGTCATTATAGGTGTACAACAGCTTTGTGGATATGCATTCAGGCCCCTAATGTATTATGTGATACACCGAGGGACTCCACAATACCGCTGGATATGTGGATACCAAGGGACAGATGACATAACATGTGGCTGTAGGTACACATTGGTACCCAACATAAATGTTGGGGGCTACCACCTATGTGGTACTGTTGGGATAGTATGTATAGTAAATGTGGATGACTAGGCCATAGTCGGCTTAGTGCAAAACAGCATGTGTCGGACAACAGGTATCAGTCTGTATGATACCCTTGTGTAGGATATGTGTCCCATCCAGAGAATGCATTGTAGGCCAATGCATGCATTTCCAGATGTGGATGGACATATCCCTAGTGTGTTTGCATGTACCTAAGAGGCCTATATGCCAAACAGGTGTGGTCCCAGGAATGGGTGGCGGTCAATACCACTGGTTACTGTTATAGTATAGTACCGGAAGGATCCTACTGTTACTGAGTTCCCTACAACTGTGTATCAGTTGTCAGGACATCATCTAATGATTGGCTATAGTCATGCTGTTGAGGTTGTGTATACTACCAGAATGCAAAACATTGACAGATATTAACAGTATCACCCACAGCATAGTGTCAACCCATGTCATGCACACATGTGTACCCATGTTAGTACATATCTGTAGTAGAATGCATACTGGCCATCGAGAGATACTATGAGATGTTAATGTGTAAAACAGGGCATGTCACACGTCCCATGTGTCCACTATGCACGTACATGCAAACAATGCGCACTCACCATGTTCACAGATGTACACCTGCTAATCTGTACTGCACACATCACACACGTATTGTCCACTCACTAACACATGCTGGCAACACTATACACTTCAGCCAAGTGGCACATGGGCGGACAATACATACTCAGACCTAACACTGGTCTAAACAATGCTACATTGACAGTCAGAGCTTTGATGTATCATGCCTGCTCAGATATACCTACAAGGATATCATTACACTTTCCTGTTGACAACTTGCTAATATTGCTACACTGCTATAATGTCACCCTGTGCATCAGCACCATGTTAGCCTGTTCCTGCATAAATATTACAGATGACAGGAGGTGGCACAGGTGTCATCATATGCACAGGGTGTGTTGTTGGTTTGCCAGAGCTCAACACTGACCCATCCACTCGACATGTGTGTGTGTGTGTGTGTGTGTGTGTGTGTGTGTGTGTGTGTGTGTGTGTGTGTGTGTGTGTGTGTGTGTGTGTGTGTGTGTGTGAGGGACAATAGTACAGCATGGGCCAATGTTGATGTAATGTGTGTGTGTATGTGTGAGCCCTAGTTGTTTGGTTAATGTGTGTGTGTCTGCATGCACACAGCTCCACCATGTGGCTGCCATATACGGGAGGTTGTGGGACGCCACAGACTGTACCTGCCAGGCTGTACAGATCACTGTCTCCGGCCACAGACACAGTACCTGTGCCTGGCAGCGGTGCTGCGGACAGTATTGGGTATCAACCCTGTCTGGTACTATCATCAGAGGCAGAGGTATGTTGAGTGGACCCATGTCCCTGCTGGGACTGGCCAGAGCCACGTGCACGTGGTCTACTAGGATGGTCAATCGACAGGCCAGCCCCAGCATTGCTGGGGCTGGTATTGCCACTACAGGAGCGGCTGTGATCTGTGGGTCGTCCGTGACTACTGCCAGCTGTTGATGTTGCTGGCATGCGTTCGTGTCAACGTCTCAACCATCCCGCATGGTCCTGGCTCATGGAAAACACATTGTGGAGGGCATCTAATGTCTCCCCTCA
Source organism: Protopterus annectens (assembly GCF_019279795.1). Classification (NCBI taxonomy): domain Eukaryota; kingdom Metazoa; phylum Chordata; order Ceratodontiformes; family Protopteridae; genus Protopterus; species Protopterus annectens. The sequence continues at coordinate 1,704,691,858 of NC_056731.1, forward strand.
ACGTCTATCAATGACCTTGGTGTAATTCCGGATTGCACCGGCAAGGTCACGGATGCTGTCATTGATAGCGGTTTAATGGGCCCTCTGCGCCCTTAGTCCCTGTCTGGTGAACTGTTCCATACGTGCCTGTGCCTGCATTACAGCCCGGAACAAACTCGAGGTCATAAGACTTGTGAGGCACGTCTGCCAGGGGCAATACGACCAGCGGTGCTCCCCCGAGAACCCCTGGACATCCGCCTATGTGGTACAGTTCCAGGAATCTGGGTATGGCTGCTGTGAGGGGATGCAAGTGCCATGGGTACCACAGTATCCTGGTCAATGCCAACTGTATGCTGTCCCTCGGCTAAGGCCATTGGTGATGAGGGATGTACTGGCAGTATGAGTGTGCACATAGATAGGGTGGAATGCTGTGTACTGTCGAGTGGCGGACCAACGACAGACCCTGTCAAACATGCCTGTGCCACAATACATGTCTCACCATCTCCACTATTTGTGGCAGTGAATTCCGGTTCCCTGCTGCATTCAGCCACCCCAAACTTAGCACCTGTGAGAGGAAGACAGGAAACACACTTTACAATCTGTACATGATGTTAGCACACATGCACACATGCACACATGCACACATGCACATATGAACACATGCACACATGCACACATGCACACATGCACACATGCACACATGAACACATGCACACATTAATACATGAACACATGCACACAAATACACTCCTCACTACAGCAGATACACACACACACCAGCAATCCAACACATAGTCAATAGTGGGTGAAGGTGGGTGACAGTATCACAAGGCAAACAGTCACCTCACACATGTCAGTATGCAGAATATGTGTTGCTCAAGACCATGCAGTGCGAGTGCAGACGGCCCTATTTAATGACAGTATACATGGCTTTGATGCATGTGTGTAGTTGTTCAGTGATTGGCTACACCCTGGAACACAATGTGTACATGGACACAACATTGCTGTGCAAGTATTATCAGCTCTGCAATGTCCTGTGCACCATCACTCATAGGTATACATACCATGGCTGCATGTGTTATCTGTGTGACATATAGATTTCCATCTCTGATTACAGTGTCTGTGTCCATAGCAGATAATACTGGGCACAGGTGTAGCACATGCATTCTATGTACACACACGGGATGAGTGGTGCATGTAGACGTGAAGGAATCCAAATGCTCGACATGGCCATTGTACAGTGGTTATGGTGAGTGTGGGACATATTGCAGATATGTTGGTGCCAGCCATAACATGGCATGCTACACAACTGCAATATTAAACACCACACATACCCAATGTGTGTCATGTGACCTATACACCCAATAGCATTCCAGGACATATATGTGTCACTTTGTACAGATGGCGACTGCTATGCATATTGTGTATACTGGCATATGTAAGCACACGCACAACATTCTATGCATATTCTGTGTAGGTGCATATGTTTGCACACACACAACATTGAGGTGCAAAGCAATGACTGCTATGTGTAGTACTGTGGTCACTGTAACTGGATGGGGTGTAGGACCATGAGCCATCATCTTCATGCATCATGTGGTCACTCATGGCTACTAATGTGTGACAGACCACCATCTTGCATGCTGTACCTGAACTGCAGTGCCGTGGCTACGTTCACAATTACACAGCCACTTTGTACATGGGTGTGTGGGTGCCCAATAGGGAGCATTGCCTAACATGACTGTGTTATGTGTTGAAGAGTGTTGCACAGCCCTATGATAGGCCTCTACCCCTGAGGTTTATCATGTGTGCATGGATGACATGTGGGATACTGAAGTGCGACCTTACAGCAGGTGTGTGGTAATGCCATATGTAGCATGTTGAGGTGTACTGCATATGATAAACGTGCTATGTCATGTATAGCTGTAGCAACTATGCCTATCCAATGTGCAATATGGTGTTGCCACAACTGTGTCTGATGCTCTGTGTATTGCATGTTATTGAGGCAGCTACTGACATTACTGAGCTGTGCAACATCTTACAGCAAACATGCACGGCATGCATTATGCGTAGGTATGTTACGTGTACATGGCCTACACCTCACCTATGACATGCACATTTCATTACCAAAATTGCAGTTATACCACACTCACCAGCATGGATCGTCTGCCCTGCTGTCACACCAGAGGGACCTACGAGAATATGAGAGAGTTCGTCAGTGGCCACAACTGTGGCATTGCTACTGTGGGTTTGCTAAACTACAGTAGAACAACAGTCGACAGTCACAGGTGTACAGATAATATTCCAAATATCAGTATTGCACAACACTAAGCAGCACAACTGCTAAACACACAGTACATATCTCACGTAGACATAATCTAACAATACAGATAGGGCATGTTACCTGCACACTCCATGTCAACATGCTGGGTGGCTCCGGCCTCCATGATGACACATGTCTGTGGGAGTTGCTGTTGTTGTCCAGGAGCCACCATGCTTAGGAGAAGCTCCTCCACTCTGGTGAGGGGTGGATGAATGGCCACCCCACCACCTGTGGCAAGCTGTTGTCTATGGATATCAGATGCATGCCACCAGACATGTCTAAGTAAATCACTGCAGTGACGGCGTACCTGCTCATATGTCCGGTTATGCATGCCTATGTCATTTACCTGATGAACAAGATCTTGCCACAGTGCAGTCCGCTCATGCTGGTGCTGGCTGCTTCTGGAAAACAACAGTATGTAGTGCTGCACCAGGCTTTGCTGGATCACCTCTTCCTCCGTTGCTGTGTAAGAAGGGTTATGTTGGCGGGCCATCAGGCTGATAGAGAAATGAACAATATGTGTGAGCGAGTCCTGTGGCACACTTTACACCCTTAACCACAGATATCACTTCACTGCCATATATACCATCCGTTTGTCTGTCAGAGGATACACACGTTCAATACCACATATTGGTTCTCAGGCCACAACTGACTAACAGTGCCTGGCGCACTCTATATATCAAACCACTATACAACAGTACCCGGCACACTGTTTGTGACACAATGCACAACCTCACCACAGGGGTATATATCACGCTAATGCACGAACAAAGATGTCATCCATTGCAATGAATGTAAAGTACAGTTACAGTAGTACCAGTAAACCACCCTAGTCATTGATGCCATAGCCCTGCCTAACATATGTGCACAGTTGTTAATATAGGTGGCATACTGCTGTAACAGAGTATATATATAAAAAAAAAAATTATCCTTGTTTCCCGTCTTTCCTGACCTAGAGTAGTCCAAATACAGGCTTTGCTGTATTCTGGACTTTTGGAAAGTTCCTGTGTTGCCCATTTCATTTCTTGGATAAAGGGAGTCTTCTTTGTTCACCAGTGGCAGTGGGGAGCTTGGAGCAGCCTATCTATCCCTGGAGGAGTGTTCCCAGCACAAGAATCTGGTAGTCTATTGGCCATTTTGGACCAATTTCTAGCTCTTTCAAGTCCCCCTGTATAAAACCCGCTTTAGCGCAGCTTTGCGCGATTTTGTGCATAGCGCAGCATCGGGCAACACTGCTTAATTGGGTTTAAACCATTCTCGGCTCCACAAAGTCTGCTCTTCACTTTTTCCCTTAGAACTGATCTAGTTCTCATAATAAACACCCTATTCCCACTCTAAAGCCTGGCACTTGCTCACTAAAGCAATTATATAAGTCAGCACTAAAAAATTAAAAGCACTACACCCTCACAAACTACCCTTGAGTACTTTGTTCCCCATTGGCCCTTTTTTTCAATTATAAAGGAATTCCCAATACTATTCTAGCATGTCCAAAGGTCAGTTGTCAATCTCCTCTCTGGTCCAGCTGGTGAATCTGTGAATCTTAAGGCAATGTTACAACTGCCTCATGTACACAGACAACCCTCTCCTCCTCCCAACAAATTCCAACACATGTGAGAGATGCAACCATATAGCCAAACTGGAGGCTAAGCACTCTCAACTCAGTACTGGCATAACCAGTCAGGAGGAGAAGGAAACCATACTCACTACAATTCCAGTCTCGCATAGACCTACCACGACAGCAAACTAAACACATAAACACACAAAAACATACTCGTTGGCTCTAAATAAAAATCTGCCTAAGCAGCAGAGACCTCCAAAGCAGACACCCAAGCAACCGCTACCCCAAAACAAAACACGTGCAACACATAGCTCACAAAGCCAGTGTGCCGAACAGTCACAGCCCTTAAGGCTAAACAACACACCTGATACACTTGTAATAGATGACTCTATCGTTAGGCACACTGACGTCCCACTCACTAGACTGAACAAGGAGAAGGTCACGGTGAGCTGCCTGTCAGGCGCTAGGATCTGCTACATAACACAAGCACTCAGGTCACGCCAAGGCAAGTACAAATATGACTCATTCATTGTCCATGCTGGTGTGAATGACCTGAGACGTACCTCCCAGGACTACATGAAAAGAGACATAGAAGAGCTCTCTGAGCATGTAGCCTAGGCCGGTATGACCCTGACCTTGAGTAGCATCTTACCCTCACCAAGAATGATGCCACAATATGAAGACAAGATGATCAATTTCAACAATTGGCTAAAGTATTGGTGTCATTCAAAGAGGATCCAATGCCTGTCTGCCTGGGATGACATGCTCGACAAGCCACGATGCTTCACTAGGGAGGGCTTGCACCTGTCACCCCTGGGCTTTCGGATATTGGCAAAGGCTCTTGCCACCCCCATAGTGCCTTTTTTAGACAAGGCTCAAAAGAAAAACCCACCTCCATAGGTATCGCAAGGGATAAGAAACTAAGAGTAATGCTACTCAACGCCAGAAGTCTAAACCTCAAGATGCACGCACTCAAAACTCTCCTTAGCATGGAGAACATTGATATCTGTGCAGTAACAGAAACCTGGTTCAAAGCTCCCGAGAGCACCCCAGCACTACCAGGTTATACCTCATACCATGCTTTTCGGCCCCAAAACTTGGACCGAACCACAAAAGGAGGGGGACTATCAATATTCGTCAAAGATACCCACACCTCCAGGCTGGTGGCACAGCACGAAGCATCAGAGACTATCCATGTCCAACTAACAGTGGGTAAAACTACCTTCCAGTTTATAGCCTGCTACAGACCACCCTCCCAAACCCAGGAACCCCACTCGGCCTTCCTGAGAACACTGGAAAATATGAAGGTCTCTCCAAACACCATTATATTGGGTGACGTCAACTACCCTAACATAGACTGTGAGCATTACTCTAGCTCCAACACCCTAGCCCAAAGGTTCCTAGAATTTATAAACTCAAATGCTATGGAACAACTTGTTGCCACTCCCACAAGAGGGGAAGCATACTGGACCTGATCATCACCAACATGGGGACTCTATGATCCAGACCAGAAGTGTATCCCTCACTGGTAAGATCAGACCATAAACTAATCTCACTAGATATTCACATCCCGACCCCAGCCCCTGCCCAGAAAACCACAGTGAAAAACTTCTCTAAAGCAAATTTCACACTCCTCAAAACCAAGGTGGAATCCTTCAAAGCCCCCGGGTCTGTGGAAAATACGGCCCTGACTGCAGAATCCTTTATAAATGCATTCTATGAACACCTTCAGGAATGCATGGATCATGCAATCCCAAATAAAACCAAGACCCATTCCTCCAAAGTTAGGCGTCCTGTCTGGTGGACCCCAGCCATAAACAAACTATACAATAGAAGGAGGAAGCTACTACATGACAGAGCAAAATTCCCAAAAATGGAAGGCATCTCTGATCAGTATTAGCAAAAAACTACGGGCACTCATAAAATCGTCTAAGGCCAGCTTCGAGAGAAAAATTGCACAGGACACTAAGGATAATCACAAGGCTTTCTTTAGTTATGTTAGGAACCTGGGTGGGAATTCCCAGATATGCTCAGAATTAGTCCAAAATGACAAAAAATACACCGAACCCACAGACATTGCCAACATCCTAGCTGACAGGTTCAGTGCAAACTTCTCCCCCCACTTCCCCACCAAAAGGGCAAATATCTATCCCAGCAGAGTGCTGCCCCCCTTGACATCTCAGATGCTCAGGTAAGAGCCGCCCTCTCCAAAGCAAAAAACACAGCATCAATGGGACCAGACGGTGTCCCGGGCTGCATCCTACATGAACTCCAAGAAGAACTAAACTCAAACATAAAACTACTGTTCAGTCTCAGTCTTACTACAGGATATGTACCCAAAGAGTGGCGTACAGCAACAGTGGTCCCTCTCTACAAAGGTGGTGCCTCAACGGATCCTGGAAACTATCGCCCCATAAGCTTGACTAGCTTGGTCTGCAAAGCTATGGAAAGGATCATCATGGACCTCATAAATAAAGATATTGGGGACCTACAGACACTGGATCCTACCCAGTCCGGCTTTGTTAAGGGCAGATCCTGCCTCTTAAACCTGGTTGATTTATTTGAAACAGTCAGCAAGGCCATTGACGACGGGAAGGTGGTCCACACAGCCTATCTGGACCTTGCAAAAGCCTTTGATACAATACCCCACTCGGGCATTATAGATAAGCTCACCAGCTTAAATATAAACCCCTATGTCACTAGATGGGTTGCAAACTGGCTCAAGGACAGAACCTATATGGTTAGAATTGCTGGAGCCATGTCAGACTCCAAACCAGTTACAAGTGGTGTCCCACAAGGCTCAGTCCTGGGACCTCTCTTGTTCGTATATATTTCTCGGAGGTACAGGCTAACACGGAAGGACTGTGGCTGACAAGTTCGCAGATGACTGCAAACTGGGTGCCATAATAGACTCTCCAGCCAACACAAGCATCCTACAAAAGAGCCTTATAGAAACAGACAAATGGTGCCAGAGCCATGGCCTCAAGCTAAACGCCAAAAAGTGTATAGTCATCCCCTTTGGCAAAAACAAAGTGCCCACAAATTACCACATAGGTGGTAATCCATTAAGTACAGAAGAAGTAAATAGGGACCTGGGGACCCAAGTTGATAGCAATCTCTCATTTGACAACCAAGTGGCCAAAGTTGTTAGAAAAACATTTTATATAGCCCACCTAATCATGAAGGGATTCACATCTAGATCAGGGGAGGTCATCGTGCCTCTTTACTCATCCCTCATCAGGCCCATAATTGAGTACAATGCCCCTTTTGGGATGTGCCTTACCAGACACCTGCAGCAACTGGAAAGACCCCAAAAGTACCTCACCAAGAGGATCAAAGGGCTCAAACAGATGCCATATGCTGCCCGGTTAAAGAAACTCCAGCTCTACTCAGTGGCATACCGCCTGCTCAGAGGCGATCTGTGCCTGACGTATAAAGCCATGTCCAACCCGGAATTAATGGACATGCTGCACCTCAGAAAATCCAAATCCCATTGAGCTATGCACTCGAGAGACTTGAACCTCAGCACTGAAATAAATAGGACATGCTGGATGGACAGATTCATAACCCAGAGGCTCCCTTCACTCTGGAATAAAATCCCAGTCCAGGTTAGGCAGAGTCCCTCATTGACTCTCTTCAAGAGGAATCTTGATGAGTGGATGGGAGATAGTAGGTTTACCCCGGGCATCACTTCTGTGTCACTGTTAGACAGAGGCACAGTATACTAACCTCGAAAAAGGGCATAGCAAAATTCATTTAAAATGGGTGGCGAAAGCCAAACACACTCTGGCTAGGCTTATAAATGCCCTAGGGCAGATAGCCTAGTATGAACCTATGAACCTATATGTTGCTAGATACACACGTATACCCTGTAACACACATATGATTGCGGCCATGGTACAGGCATAATTACACACACATCAGACAAACATGCAACACACCACTGTATGCCAACACAGATGAGCTTTACCTGTGTACCATATGTACTGTGTACCACTACTTACAAACCCTTATGCCTGAGTTATGTCCTCTGTGTAGACTACAGGAAACACACAAGACAGTGTTTCCAAGCAATGTGAACACACACCATCCTGTGCTGTTTAGGCCTACAGCTTCAGGTAGTACTACTTTTCATATGGGAGTCGGATTCACTAGCAGTACCACTCACTAAGCATACATGTATTGCTTTAGCCTACAATGGGACACCACAGTCGTCAACAAGGAACTACGTCACATCATATGCCATACTACTATGTCTGCCTAACAATAACATACACATCTTTTGCTGGCCTCACAACTAGGATAGACACTACCATGTCGGATACAACTTCACACTATGCTATCACACCTTTACAGACCTTGCACACATTCAGCGTTACACTTATTTAACCTCACATAGCAGGTATTGCATTGAGTACGTGTGTGTGCATAGTGTCATAGGTAGGTGAGATGCTATTGGCCCTAGGGCCTACAGCAGCCTAGCCATATGCTACCCTGGCCTTTGCCACACATGTACTTTGATTTCACTTGCCCCTGTCAACCAGAACCACAGAGGGGATTCCTGGGGTGTATTACCAATCTCGTAAACAATCATCAGGGGTATTTATGACAACTGTTAATGAGGAGCCTTGTTTGCTATTGCTAGGTGGTCTATTCCAGAGTATGGCATATCTCTGAGATAGGAACCTATCCCTCCAGCATGTGCTGTTTAGTGAGCTGATGAGGTTTAGGGCCCTAGAGCGTGTAGCCCAGAGGGATTGTGATATGTTGCCATAGTGGTTGTCACACAGCTATGGGTCTGACATACCTCTGTATGTCTGGCAGAGGTCACCTCTGTGTGGGTGGTATGCAATACAGTCTAGCTGTGGTTTTGTGAGTCAGTCTGCATAGGGCATCTGTTTGAGGCCAGTATTACCCTTTGTGAGGTATGTCTGTGGCCTTTCCACTTGCTGTAGTTGTCATGTGAGGTACATACCACACGGGGCATTGTGATGAGTAGAGGGGAACACTGACCTATATTTCCCTAGATGACACACCTGTTGTCATGACACATACCACATAGACAGATTACAAGTCTAGTGTGGCACTGTCTTTATCAAAGGGGAGGCTACTGCCCACCTGTGTCCCATGTTCCCTTATCACACCTTCAGTGTTAGGTAGATTTCTACCTATGTGGTAGTTAATGGGTACAGTGTTTTGGAAAGGAGGAATGGCACTGCAGTATCGGCACCTGTCTACAGTCCATGCCTTGGTCACCACAAACCTGTTGCAGTACATATCACCCCATGTGTCTCTCTCTCTCTCTCTATATATATATATATATATATATATATATATATATATATATGTATATATTTTATTTATTTTTATTTTACATTTGTTGACCGGGATAGTCCGACTGGATGCATGTCCATTTCAGCGAGGCCGGGAGAAAACTCAAGGGTAAGCAGATACAGCATTACATAATACCAGCATTACATATTACAAACAGACTATTTACAGAGATTACATAAGTAAGCAAGTTAGTTCCACAGGTTACAGTTAATTCTGAGCACAAGTCAAGATTAAATTAAATTACACAGTAAACTGGTTAACAGATTTTTACACATTCTAGAGAGAGTTAGCCAGGCTTGATACATTGACACAGCCAGTTAAGTGACAAATGTTGTTTGAGTCTAGTTTTAAATTGACCTAAGGTGGAAAGTAAGGTAATATCAGCTGGAAGAGAGTTCCAGGATCTACTTACAGAGTTTGCAAAGAGAGAATCACCGGCTGTGTTATTAATTTTGCTAGTCTGAATTAGCAGTTTGTTAGAGGATCGAAGCGGTCTAGGATTGTTATAGGGGGTGATAATATTTTTAAGTGCAGGAGTATTGTCCGGATTATAGAGGATTTTATAGGCCATAATCAGTTGATTATACTGGATTAGGCTGGGTAGTTCAAGCCACCCAAGCTGATTTAGATTGATGCAATGATGTGTCCTAAAAGGCAGCCCAGTGGCAAACCTGGCAATGTGGTTGTTGCAAATTGAGAGTTTGTTAAGGACAGTCTTGTTTAAATTCGAGTAGAGGGGATGCATACAGAAGGGTTGAAAGAAGGTGAGAGCGAGCTATGGCAATTTTAGCTGGAGGGGTTAAGAAGGTTTTTATTCTGTAAAGTGACCCTAGTTTTTTATTGATGGTTTTGATAGTTTGGTTAACATGTAGGTCAAATTTTAGATTATTGTCTATGATGACACCTAATAGTTTTGTAGATGGGTCAAGGGAGATTATTGTGCCATCATTTGATTTTATGGTAAAGGTGAAAGCGGTAGACCTACGTGTTGGTGAAAATAACAGCATTTTAGTTTTTTGGGAATTTAGGATCAGACAATGTTCAGAAAGCCAGTTTTCTATTGTATTAAAGGTGGTTTGGATAGCTGACCATAACTCTACTGCAGATGTGGTTGAGCAAATCAGAGTAGAGTCATCAGCATATTGGATATAGCTGACTTTTGGGATGACAGTATAAAGATCATTAATGAAGATGGAGAACAGCAAGGGCCCTAGTATAGAGCCTTGTGGTACCCCAAGGGTGTTAGGTAGAAGGTTAGAGAGTTTGTTCTGCCAGAGGGCAGCCTGCTGTCGACCATTCAGGTAGGATTGAAACCACTGGAGGGCTCCAGTATCTAGACAGAATGTTTGCAGGGTGTGGATTAAAAGTTGGTGATCAACCATATCAAATGCCTTGAAAAGATCCAAAAAGAGGGCTGAGGATATATAATTACTGTTGTGATTATGGTTTATGGTGTTAGTAAAGGCTAGGAGGGCTGAAGTAGTGCTGTGATGAGGACGGAAGCCATGCTGAGTGTCTGCCATAAGGGGATTTTGGATTAGGTGGTGCATGAGTTGTCTATGAATACATTTTTCCATAATCTTTGCAAGTGGAGAGAGTATAGCTATTGGCCTATAATTGGAGAATTCAGTAGAGCTGCCTCCTTTGTGAAGTGGGATGACATAGGATATTTTCCAGATGGTGGGAATTTTAGCTACTACTATGGTTCGATTGATTAGTATTGAGACGGGGTAAGCAATAGCATCAGCTGATTTTTGTAGGTACTCGGCAGGGAGTTGATCAGCAGAAAGTGTAGTGGGTTTTAATTTTTTGATCAAGGTACAGATAAGTGAAGTGGCGACTGGTTGGAAGCTGAATGCGAGTAGGTTTCTAGGGGTGCTACTTTCGAAACCAGGGGAGCTAGGAGGTAGTTGGCTAGCTAGGGCTTGAATTGTCTCAGTAAAGAATTGGTTAAAACTATCAGAAACATCTTCAGGGGTTTTATCAATAGTAGCAGCAGGGATTGGGGTTGAAGTTTGTCCAGGATGTAGTAGATTATTTAAACCTGCCCAAAACTTCTGAGGGTTATTTTGATTTACTGTCTGTAAATTACAGTAGTATTGTTTTTTTGTCTTGTAAAATTGATTTTTTGGTTTCGTTCCTGGATTGCCTGTATTTAATGTGATCTTGATGGTCTTTAGAAGAACGCCATAAAGCCCATGCTTTGTTTCTAAGGGTAATTTTGAGTTTAGACTCTACAGAAAGCCATGGTGCAGTTTTTTGCCTTGGTTCTCTTTGAACAAATAGGTGCATGCAAATCAAGGATCTCAAGGAATTTGTTGGTAAAGTATGCTACTGCTTCCTCTAAGGGGAGGTGTTTTAGAATAGACCAATTACATGAGTTTAGTTTTTGTTGGAATTTGGCAGGATCAAAGTTTTTATTGTTTCTAACCTTTCTGAGTAAGGGTTGTTGGGAATTAATGGTTTTGTACTTAATTACATATGTGAGAAGGTGATCACTTAGGCCATTAAGGAGGGTACCAGAGGTGTACAGTTGGGGGTGACTGTTTATGAGTACCCAGTCAAGTATACTTTCTTTTTGGTTGGGTTTATCTATCCTGGTAGGGGTGGATATGATTTGTGTAAATGCATGCAGGTTAATATGGGTGGTTGGGGATTCTGAGGAACAGTTGCCTCAGCCTATGTTAAAGTCTCCAAGTAGGGTTTCTTGGAGGTAGTGACATGATAGCCAGTGCAGGATATCTTCAAATGTAGATATATTGTTACCTGGGGGAATGTACTACAGATGATATTAATGCATTTATTTTTATTAAGTTGCAGTTTGGTGGCAAGAATCTCTGAGTTATTAATCTGAGGAGGTTGTATTACATCTATGGAGACATTCAAATCAGATTTATAGAGTACAGCTACCCCACCCCCTTTCCTCAAAGCATGATCCAGCCTCTGTATGTTGTACCCAGGTGGTAACACTTCATTGTCTTTAGTGTTAGGTTTTAACCAGGTTTCAGATAAACAGAGAATCTCAGGGGAGTGGACATCCAGAAGTGCATGCAATTCATGTACCTTGTTATTAATGCTTATAATATTGAGATGACAGACTAGGAGAGAGTTAGTTGGCCTATTAATTGTAGGTTTGTAACTTAGATTGCAAGTAGAGGGGGTATGTGTATCTGAAGTGAGTGGGCCAGGGTTGGGGTGAATATCACCACCAAGTATTAGGTTTAGTCTATACTTGGTGATGAACTTCAGGAATTTGTTTATTAGTTTGTGGTAGTGTTTGGATCTAGAGCTAATGTGCCTGGGGTTGAGATGTTGATAGACTGAACAAGATGTTGGATAGGATCTGGTCTGTAAGAATGGTTGAAGGTGGAAGGCTTTACAGCTGGGTGACAGTATGGCCTTTTGGGACCTGAAATCCTGTGAGAAACTGGTTTTCATACAAGGTAAGGAGGTATGGTGTGAACAAGAGGAGTATATCAGTATCTGTGATTCAGCTAGTGAGTTAAGGAACTTTTTTACCTGGTGATGCAACACCAGAAGATAGAGTGGTGAGGTAAAGGTACTGGAAGGTAGATGGGAGAATGCCAGATGAAAGCTAATAGGTGCTATTAAAATGTAGGTAGTAGAATGGGGGTGGGTGGAATTATCCCAGATGAAAGCAGATATGATCTAGAAAGTGGGGGAGTGGCTATAGTACTATAACTTTAGAGGTACTGGGGGTGGGAGGGAATTGGGGGCAGGGAGGGGAGCAAAGAGAGACAGAGCATAGCGAGGGTGAACTTAGCAGGGCTATTGCAGTTTACAAGGTTTCCTAAGGTGTTCTAAAGCTATAAGATAAATATTACAGCTCTTAATGTAAGAGTCAATTTACTTCAGTTACAGGGGAAGGAGGCAACCACTCAAGTAGAAACAAAGAGCCCTATGGCTGACCAATATGGTGACCTGCTTAATTACAAATCACTGTAAGTGAAAGCTTAACAAATGCTTTTTGTGTGTGCAACCTACTGTTTAAATGTTGAGAGAAACTGATTGCAGTCCTGTAGACACCGTTTTGTAGGGAATTGTAGAGTTCAACTAGGAAAAGAGAAAAGCAGAGATTCTAGGGTAAGCATGAAGGCAACAACAGGCAGTTATTTTATAATAATGTATTCAGAAAGGTTTAGTGGGAGGGTAAAGTAGCGTACTTCAGAATGAACTAAGATTTATAGCTAAGAAACCTAAGCAAGAGAGCAATGCAGTAAATAAACACTTGCCAGATTTTAAAGATATACCAGAAAAACTAAATGAATTATTCACAATTGTACAACTGGAAAATTGCCAGTAAAAGCACTTCAGGTATAGCTATCCCAAGTTATTCAAGTCATAAAAGCACTTCTTCAATGTGTGTGTGCAATTTAAACATTAAAAAACACATGCAGCAAGGAGGAGCTCTGATTATACACTTTCTCTAGGTACAGGTTCAGTTTAAACACAAATATTACCACAGAAATTCAGTAAAGTCACTAGCTACTTATAGAGCCTCTGAAAAAAAAATAGACCAGTCTGTGCAGAATCAGAATTTAGCAGCATGTCATTCAGTTACACAAAAAACAGTAAAAGATCCATACAATGAAGAAACTTACATTAAGTCACACCAGGTCAGCCAAGGGGGGAAGAGAGGGGGAAATTCTAAGCATCAAGATTTGAAAATGATGCCTGTACTGAATTGTAGCAGTTTAACCTGTTTGCGGAAAGAGGGTGGTGGAGAAAAAGAGAAGGTAGTAGGAGTGGTTACAGGGAATACCCTGATTGACTCAAGACACCACACCAGAGATAAGTTGAAAGTAAGGGCCTAAAATCTGCACTCAGCACTGTGTTATTTGCACTCTCTACCTTAATTTTAATGTTACTTGCACTCAGCACTGTAATTTCATTTATGTTTAGCAGGAAAGACAGACCAACAGTATACAATTTGTAGCGGGGCTATTGCAGTTTACAAAGTTTCCTAAGGTGTCCTAAAGCTATAAGGTAAGTATTACAGCTCTTAATGTAAGAGTCAATTTACTTCAGTTACAGGGGAAGGAGGCAACCACTCAAGTAGAAACAAAGAGCCCAATGGCTGCCCAATATGGTGACCTGCTTAATTACAAAGCACTGTAAGTGAAAGCTTAACAAATGCTTTTGTGTGTGCAACATACTCTGTTTAAATGTTGAGAGAAACTGATTGCAGTCCTATAGACACCGTTTTGTAGGGAACTGTAGAGTTCAACTAGGAAAAGAGAAAAGCAGAGATTCTAGGGTAAGCATGAAGGCAACAACAGGCAGTTATTTTATAATAATGCATTCAGAAAGGTTTGGTGGGGGGGTAAAGTAGCATACTTCAGAATGAACTAAGATTTATAGCTAAGAAACCTAAGCAAGAGCAATGCAGTAAATAAACACTTGCCAGATTTTAAAGATATACCAAAAAAACTAAATCAATTATTCACAATTGTACAACTTGAAAATTGCCAGTAAAAGTACTTCTGGTATAGCTAGCCCAAGTTATTCAAGTCATAAAAGCACTTATTCAATGTGTGTGTGCAATTTAAACATTAAAAAACACATGCAGCAAGGAGGAGCTCTGATTATACACTTTCTCTATGTACAGGTTCAGTTTAAACACAAATATTACCACAGAAATTCAGTAAAGTCACTAGCTACTTATAGAGCCTCTGAAAAAAATAGAGCAGTCTGTGCAGAATCAGAATTTAGCAGCAGGTCATTCAGTTACACAAAAAATAGTAAAATATCCATACAATGAAGAAACTTACATTAAGTCACACCAGATCAGCCAAGGGGGGAAGAGAGGGGGAAGTCCTAAGCACCAAGATTTGAAAATGATGCCTGAACTGAATTGTAGCAGTTTAACCTGTTTGCGGAAAGAGGGGGATGGAGAAAAAGAGAAGGTAGTAGGAGTGGTTACAGGGAATACCATGATTGACTCAAGACACCACACCAGAGATAAGTTGAATGTAAGGGCCTAAAATCTGCACTCAGCACTGTGTTATTTGCACTCAGTACCTTAATTTTAATGTTACTTGCACTCAGCACTGTAATTTCACTTATGTTTAGCAGGAAAGACAGACCAACAGTATACAATTTGTAGCGGGGCTATTGCAGTTTACAAAGTTTCCTAAGGTGTCCTAAAGCTATAAGGTAAGTATTACAGCTCTTAATGTAAGAGTCAATTTACTTCAGTTACAGGGGAAGGAGGCAACCACTCAAGTAGAAACAAAGAGCCCTATGGCTGACCAATATGGTGACCTGCTTAATTACAAAGCACTGTAAGTGAAAGCTTAACAAATGCTTTTGTGTGTGCAACGTACTCTGTTTAAATGTTGAGAGAAACTGATTGCAGTCCTATAGACACCGTTTTGTAGGGAACTGTAGAGTTCAACTAGGAAAAGAGAAAAGCAGAGATTCTAGGGTAAGCATAAAGGCAACAACAGGCAGTTATTTTATAATAATGCATTCAGAAAGGTTTGGTGGGGGGGTAAAGTAGCATACTTCAGAATGAACTAAGATTTATAGCTAAGAAACCTAAGCAAGAGAGCAATGCAGTAAATAAACACTTGCCAGATTTTAAAGATATACCAGAAAAACTAAATCAATTATTCACAATTGTACAACTTGAAAATTGCCAGTAAAAGTACTTCTGGTATAGCTAGCCCAAGTTATTCAAGTCATAAAAGCACTTCTTCAATGTGTGTGTGCAATTTAAACATTAAAAACACATGCAGCAAGGAGGAGCTCTGATTATACACTTTCTCTATGTACAGGTTCAGTTTAAACACAAATATTACCACAGAAATTCAGTAAAGTCACTAGCTACTTATAGAGCCTCTGAAAAAAAATAGAGCAGTCTGTGCAGAATCAGAATTTAGCAGCAGGTCATTCAGTTACACAAAAAACAGTAAAATATCCATACAATGAAGAAATTTACATTAAGTCACACCAGATCAGCCAAGGGGGGAAGAGAGGGGGAAATCCTAAGCACCAAGATTTGAAAATAATGCCTGAACTGAATTGTAGCAGTTTAACCTGTTTGCGGAAAGAGGGGGGTGGAGAAAAAGAGAAGGTAGTAGGAGTGGTTACAGGGAATACCCTGATTGACTCAAGACACCACACCAGAGATAAGTTGAATGTAAGGGCCTAAAATCTGCACTCAGCACTGTGTTATTTGCACTCAGTACCTTAATTTTAATGTTACTTGCACTCAGCACTGTAATTTCACTTATGTTTAGCAGGAAAGACAGACCAACATTATACAATTTGTAGCGAGGCTATTGCAGTTTACAAGGTTTCCTAAGGTGTCCTAAAGCTATAAGGTAAGTATTACAGCTCTTAATGTAAGAGTCAGTTTACTTCAGTTACATGGGAAGGAGGCAACCACTCAAGTAGAAACAAAGAGCCCTATGGCTGACCAATATGGTGACCTGCTTAATTACAAAGCACTGTAAGTGAAAGCTTAACAAATGTTTTTTGTGTGTGCTACCTACTCTGTTTAAATGTTGAGAGAAACTGATTGCAGTCCTGTAGACACCGTTTTGTAGGGAACTGTAGAGTTCAATCTGTTTAAATGTTGAGAGAAACTGATTGCAGTCCTGTAGACACCATTTTGTAGGGAACTGTAGAGTTCAATCTGTTTAAATGTTGAGAGAAACTGATTGCAGTCCTGTAGACACTGTTTTGTAGGGAACTGTAGAGTTCAATCTGTTTAAATGTTGAGAGAAACTGATTGCAGTCCTGTAGACACCATTTTGTAGGGAACTGTAGATTTCAAACTAAGTCACACCAGGTCAGCCAAGGGGGGAAGAGAGAGGGAAATCCTGAGCACCTAGATTTGAAAAAAATATATATACATATCCATACACATACATGTACACATCCATTGCTGTACATATAGATGTACATATAGACACATGTATAGTCTACCTTTCATGGTGGGAATATCACTTATGCGACAGTTGTGGGATGTACAGTTATGTGATTACATTGCACAGTGTTGTGCAGAATGCATTTCGGTGTCCTCAGCCCATGTAGCTTTAGCAGGCCTCACTGGCTGTAACACAGCAGATCTGACAAATCAGTCTCACAGCGTTTAACCACCACATGGCATATATCAGCACTGCATGCTGTTTGCTATGCCTCACACTACGACCTACATAGATATATGCACATAACAACCTTCAACAACATATATGTGTCCACCCTTCACTAACAGTTGCAGTATGTCCCTTGCCCTATGCACATGTGCAGATACAAATAGATACGTACTGCTGCCACATATGGATGATTTGCAGTGTGTAGAGTACTCTTCAGGAACATCTACTACATGCCGGCACATACATATGAGTTACATACCTTACCTTTGCTGTCCCTGCTCCGTCTGTTGTTACTGTTTTGTTGTTTTATTTATTTATTTATTTATTTTTTTGGTTGTTTGTTTTGGGTTTTCTCTGTCTGTTTCTGTTTCTGTTTCTGTTTCTGTCACTTTTCTCTGTGTCTCTGTCTATGTCTCTGTTTCTCTCTCGCTCTCTATCTCCCTGTTCCTGCAATGATATTATTGCATGTGTGGACAGCAGGTACAGCCTGCTTTTCTAGGTATCTGCACATGTGCATGTGACAGCCTCTGCACCAATTGCTGCCCACCATTCAGTAATTGCATGCAGCCTGCTGTGTGGTGATTGCAGTACTCACTGTGACTGCAGCCCACTGCTATAAAATGCTAGGTTAGGTAGGCATAGCCCTTTCAGCTTTCCAAGGTGGGGCCCATGCTTGTTTGCTCTGGACACCGTTGTGTCAGTCAGAAGGTTGGTATATGTCTGTTATCTGAAGCTAGGGTTGTAGCCAGTGATATGCATGTTGTACTCAAACCTGAATGTTGCTGCTTCCAGTACACACTTCTCAGTGTAGACATGTACTCACCCCTCCAAATGCTAACACAGGATACATGGGAGTATGTACTTTCTTTTCAAATTAGACAATTAACTGCCATACAAATGTGGTTATTGCAATGTATTCCTGCGGCACATGCACTGTTTGTGAACTGCTATACTGTAATTATTAAGTTACTCACTTCTGAACAGTTTGTGGTTTGTTTGTGTTGACATTAGCACAGGTTGCTCAACACAACTGGACATATTTCAGTACTGAGTATGCCTACCTACACCCTTGATTTTGCCTGAATACACAGGTATGTTGTACCTTTGGGTAGGGGTACAGAACTGCAAAGAGCATTTTTTATTATCATGTGAGGTTTATCTTGCTGAACATACAGGGTTGCTGTGTACCTGTTAGTCTATCAAGGCAAGTAGTCTGTCTGCGTAGCTCCCACCTGTGGACACATCCAGATGGTAGCCAGAGGTTAGCCTATTATTCTTTGTCTGTGCACCACACCAGTCTTTTCAGCACAGGCACAATGGCATTGTCACAGTTGGTTGTTAGCAGTACATGGCTACATCCTGTGATATTTCTGAGTTGTACTCCTACATAAGGGCATGCTTGTGGAACTCCTTCCAAAGCTATTTGCAGAGTGTGTAACAGCAGGAATGCTGATATGCCTGTGTGTTTCTGCCTCTGCCAGGCCTCAGATACTCTTGGGTATATATTTGAACAGCCTCAGTGAAAGGTACATATAAGTGAGATACACCTGCAATATATTACAGACATATTGCAGTTGAGACTTTCTGGAGAATTGGATCATATGTATTACTACACCTTTTCTGACATGCAAGCAGTGTCTACTCTCACCTATTGACATTATTCATTAAGTGTGATTCCCCACTTTTCTGCCTAATGTTAGTACTTTTCAGAGTAATTCAGAGGGGCACAGCTAACATTTGTTTACAATTCAGGGACATCCCTGTAAAGCACTCACATTTGGGAAGTCTGGCCTCTGCCTTATTCAACTTTGCCAGTATTTATCCTGGTCTGATACTGTGTGGTGTTTGTAAGGTGCTACTGTAACATTATTCCCTGCTAGAATGCCTGGTTCTCTTTTCACAGTCATGTCATGCAATTCCACAATAACTGCTGGTAAAGGTCAACAGAACAGGATTTGTGTTATGCCATTCCTAATTTCCATTTACATTCTCTCGTAATGCATGATATATTTATTTCAGCAACAAGATATTTGTGTATCTGCTGTGGCTTAGTGGTGGTAATTCATGCAGTCTATTGTGTCAACGGTCTGGCGTTTGAGACTGGCAGAGGTTTTTTCTTTTGCTGCTGAGCAGAACAAGGGCCGTGACATAGAGTGACTAAGGCACTTTTAAGTAGTTGTAAGCGGGTTTGCACGGGTTTGCGTGATGCTTAGTGATGCTTAGCTAAGCGCACACATGTGCACACTCGCTTAAACCCGCTTACTACTGTTTAAAAGTGCTTACTCCCGCTAACCCCCGCGTTAATTTATTTGAAAGAAAAGAAAATGGGGAGATAGGAAAGTAGTGAAATAGGGGGCACAAAGAGGGACAGACAGTAGGTAAACAAGCTTGGGATGTGCAGAATGGGTGTAGGGAAGGTCCATAGCTGCCCATTTCTTTACCAGCAAAAGCTGTGCATATGCAATAACTTTGGAGTGATATTTGAAACCTTCCACCCCTGGGAGAGGGGTGAGGACAACAAAGTATGTTGTACTGCCAATTATAATTATCAGTTTACATGTCCAGCGGACATGTGTGCAAAATGGGCAGCTATGTATGGGGCGTAATTTTTTTGTGGGTACAGATTGCCCTTTTTTTTTTTTCAGGTGAGAGTGGAAAGTGAGGTAGAGGAAGTAGGTATGTTTGGGGAGGTAGGTTGGGGAGGTTAACAGACAAGACAAACAAGATGCATACAGGGGCGGTGTATGACACATGGGGTGGGTGAACACAATTGATGTGGATGGATGTTTGGAAATTGCAAGCCCATGAGCCCACAGATGGTAACAGTGGAACTGAGATACCCACCCATGGGCAGTCACCACTGCACCTTCACAGCCCCAATGGTGGCTGTGCTGGGGGCTGTGTAGGATGGGCAGGCTCACCCATGAGACACACCACTCTCGCCTCGAGCTGGCGTAGGGGATCAGTGACTGAATGCTGGATCTCCCTACGCACCACAGCCCGGACCCTTTGAAGGGTGACAGGTGGCCCTTCTCTGCCCACGCTTGCACAGGGGGACAAGCCCCATCCCCTGCAGTGCTTCCACCCAAAGGTGGCACAGGATCAATGGAGGAGGGGAGCCCGGGCTGGGCACCAGACCTGCTGGTGCCAGGTGCACTCACCAGCTGAGGGGGACAGGTGGGTCTTCTGGGACTGGCCTTCCCATACGTTCTGTGATTAGGTGTGTTTAATTACAACATAAACAACAGCATTCCAGATTAGTTGTAACAGCATGCAGTAATATTTCCATTAACCCAACACACCAAGGTTCCAACAGTTGAACAGCAAGCATAACACATGCATATATTTAACGACAGTGGATATTCCAACAGCATGCAGGGATGATTGGTAGCAACAGGCCACCATGATTGTGGTGTTTGAACAGGGCACATGCATCAAAGTGAATACAAATATTTATAGAACAATAGGACATATGTCCCAACAAATATTTGAGATTACACATACCCATTGAGGTGTGGAATTGCATGGTTTATGCACATACAGTAGGGTGTAGAAAAAAACCTCAATTAACATCTTATAAGTACTTTTAGTCTACACCGCATTCCTAGTGACTGCAAGTGTATATCCCCTACATGTATTATTACACTTGCCAAAATGCATTAGGTTGTGTAATGGGTTTGGCTAGTTCAATATATACCTGACCTATATCTGACATACTAACTGTCCAAGTTGCAGATGTTACTGCTACATATTTCTTGATTTCATTTATATTTCTTTATCTACATATCTGGATGTTTTCACGTGACATTTTCACTTCAATTTGTATAGAACCCTGCATTTCTTGAAGCACACTCACATTTCTGGGGAACAAATTAACATGCTACTCACGTGCCAGATTTACCTATGCATGCCAGCCAGTAACTGACTGTTGAGGACTGTATATATGCTTCACAGCTACTAGCACTTACATCACCCACTTTAGATGGGACTGCACAACTCTGGGTTGCCAGCACTTATTAAAACAGTACTATTTGTATAATGCAAAGGGTACAACAACATTTCAAAGTAAGTGACACAGACACACTCCGGGTTTTATACCTTTATTAATTACATTACACACTTTTCCACAGGCTCGCTCCTTTATTTGATATAACAGTGCATATGGAAGACATATTCAAGACATATTATACCTTTTATTAATAGGTTAGAACACTCTTTTTCAGGCTCGCTTACTTATTTTATATGACAGTACCTGCAGAGATGTTATTCCAGACATATTTTACCTTTCTTAATGGGTTACTGCACTCTTTTTTTCTGGCTCTCTGACTTTTTTATATGACAGTATATGCAGAGGACTTATTCAGGGCATTTTATGGCTGTATTATTGGACTACAACATTTTATTTCATGCTCTCTCCCCTTTTTTATATAACAATACATGCAGAATAATCACTAACCTGCCTGATAGCACAGCCTTAGCAGCCTATCTTCATAGGCTTGCTGATTCGCAGCACGGTCACCTGCAGCTGTGAAGTAAATGAAGGGATATTGAGACATACCTATCCATTATACAGAATCAATTATCAATTCTTACATACTGCATTCCATGGCTACCTACTCAGTTGTAGGGCATCTTGCATGTAACTGGCCCTGCAGGAGTCTTGACTCATGATGGTGGACAAGGAGCCAAACCATGTATTTTGTCTCCTCAATGCCCCAACATTGCACTAGGAAGCATGTACCCTCTCCAGCACCAGCCATTCTAACTGCAGATGTGAGCTACAGTCAGTTATGGTGAGTATTCCCGCCTATGGGGCTTAAATATGCCACATTTCCTGCACTTTTTTGTGATTGGCCATTTTTGAAAATTCTCGGCTGACTGCAGACCTGCTTAGTAATGGTTAATCTACCATTTCTAAGTATATGTATGTTAACAGTGGCTGCTTCTCCTAAGCTGTCATGGCTTAGTGGTTCAGTAATTTGATTATGGTGCACAGAGTCCTGGGTTCAACCCTTGTCATTCATTTTATTTTAATACTGTCCAGACAGGCTAGGGCGGTGTGGCTGTGTTTAAGCAACTTTGCTCTACGTTGCTCCATGTTGCCCTACAGTGCCCTGGTTGGCGTGGCGCGCATGTCTGCGCAAACAGATTGCACTGGTTAAAGCACTATTTAGCTATGGGCAACTCTATTGCACTGGGTAAAGTGCTATTTAACTCTGGGCAACTCTATTGCGCTGGGTAAAGTGCTGCTTAACTGCGGGCAATTATATATCAGGATCCTTTAAAAATATATATTTTCTTCACTGATACATAGGCCATTTCACTGCTTTTTACTAATATTTTAATCATATATGCCAGGTATTATTTCATATACTGATTTAAAACATAAATAAGAAGGGGGGTGGTGGGACTTGAACCGTGAATGCCTACTCTTTGTGAGAACGCTCTACCATTACACTATTGCTATTTTGTGTGATTTGCATAAACATTTCTTTTTTATGCTCTTCCATGCCAGAATTGCTAACTGCAGCTAAGCAATGGGCACACCCGCCCACAAACGCGCAAATACGGGCAGTTATTTTGGGAATTTAAAAAAAATAAAATTAATGTTTTCCTTTTTATAACTGTGATGGGGGTTTACAATGTCAGGGAGTGTGGTGTTGGGTGCAAGGACATTTGAGCAGACTCGCTCTTGTGTGCTTTCATTTTACTTTTCAAAACCTTGCAGGGGCAAGGACATTTAGACTGCTTGGCAGTCGGACATGCCCCCTGCTTTCCTACATGGTCCGTGTTAGACTTACGGTTGAATCAGCGTGCACTCATGAATATTTATGGCAGGCTGACATCATACCATTCAACTGCAGCCTCTGAGTAAGACTTATTTGGTCTTACACGGAGGATTCATGAAACCAGGGGTAAGAAAAAGGAGAAATTAATTGTTCGGAAATGGGGATGGTAAGTTGTTGTGGAGTAGAGTATGACGATTTTGGGTGGATAGTGCTGGAATTAAAGGAAAATTTTTGGTGTGATAGCATGGGTGAAGGAAAGGAAAGCAGTGAGGGTGGACAGATGGGGTTGAGATATTTGTTTCTTTCTTTAGTTCAGTCATCTATTTCATTCATTGTCAGTTTCCACTCCCAAATGACATTCTCTGAAATGCTAATAGAAAGGTTGAGTTTTCAATAGAGATTTGATTATCTGCCTTTAAGGTGAAGTCTCAAGAACTGAATATATTTTCAAAGGGCTGTAATTTAAAAATGTCTTAAATATTAGTTTCATTTGCAAATTCTCTGCTGGCAGATGTGTATCATACTGGACTATCATACTGTACTTCACTGTTTGGTCATGCTGTTAGCTTAAATACAGGACCACTACCCCATAAGAAAAAAAATGTACAGACAAATGTATCCAGGAATTATTTCTCCTTTTTTGTTAATTTTTTTATAGGAACACATGAGCATACAAACAATATGAGAAAAGGAACAAGGGGATCATAATACATCTAGCTATGCATACCTTTAAGAAGACATACTCAAAACAACTTTCCACATTTCTGAAACAATTAATAGTGCTAATTTCTGAAATCAGTTAGGGCCATATACGAATATACAACAGCTGTGGAGTAAATGAGTAGATACCCATCGAGTCATCAAGACTAGTCTTAACGGTAGCCAATATAGTAATTTGTTTTATCTGTAATAGTAACTTATTCCATAGACTTGGAAAACATTGAGTTATGTACCTACCCCTTCAGTGAGTCTTGTTCATTTGTTACAGTAGCTTTGGCACAGCATTCCAAGTGTTTGTACAGACATTGATTTGGTTCAGTGAAAACTTCAACCCCCTGCCCCCACCACATATAACCCAAAACATCCCTTACAACTATTCTACACCTAGTATCTCTCAAGACCAGGTCTTAACCACTCTCTCCAAGGCCAACAACACAGCCTCTATGGGATCTGATATCCCAAATTGCTTTCTCAATGGTTTAAAACAGGAGATAGCAATACCCTTGGGTACTCTTTTCAACCACAGCTTAAGCACCTGTTTTGTCCCTGCTGAATGGAAAACAGTGACTGTCATCTCCTTGCACAAGGGGGGGTGCATCCACTGACCCTGGGAACTATAGACCCTTTAGCCTAACCAGCCTTATCTGCAAGGCCATGGAGAGATTCATCATGGACCTTATTAACAAAGATACAGGAGACCTTAAAATGCTTGACACGACCCAGTTGGGTTTTGTTAAAGGGAGATCCTGCCTGTTGAACCTGGTTGACTTCTTTGAGACTGTCACCAATGCTCTGGATGAAGGCAAATCTGTACATACAGTCTACCTAGACTTGGCCAAGGCCTTTGACACAATCCCCCACTCAAACATCATTGAAAAACTCACCCATCTGGGCATCAACCCATATACTATCAGGTAGGTTGCAAACTGGCTGACCGACAGAACACATACCATCAAAATAGGGGATTCCACCTCCACCAGCAGACCCATTACCAGTGGTGTTTCACAGGGATCAGTGCTGGGACCCCTGTTGTTTGGAATGTACTTTTCATAAGTACAGACAAAACAAAAGATCTGTGGCTGACAAAGTTTGCTGATAACTGCAAACTGGAAGCAGTCATTGAGTCCTCAAATGACGTCAACATTCTACAAGAAGAACTTATGCAAATCAGTGATTGATGCCAAAGTTATGGTTTTAAACTCAATGCAAAAAAATGCATTATCATCTCCCTTGGCAAAGGTGATGTCCCTGCAGATTACCATATTAATAACATCACCCTAAGCTCTAAATCAGCACACAAATTGACAGCAACCTTATTTTGATCACCATGTCTCCAAGGTGATAAGGAAGGCCTTCTATGTTGCTCACTTCATAAACAAGGGAATAGCTTCCAGAAAAAAAGATGTTATAATCCCCCTGTACTCTTTCCTCATCAGACCAATAATAGAGTACAATGCTCCCTTTGATACTTACCTAATCAGGCACCTACAGCAACTGAACAGACCTCAAAGGTTCCTCACAAAGAAAATTCAGGGTCTTCACAATGTCTTATGCAGACAGACTGCAATCATTATCACTATACTTTGCATCATCTAGACCACTCAGAGATGACCTGTGATTTGCATACAGAGCAACCTCTGATCCTGCCTTAAAGGAAATGCTGCACAGTCGTAAATTAAATGGTACACAATTCACAAGCTCTAGGGACATTAACCTACCATATGACATCAACAGGACTTGCTGAAGAGACAGATATGTCTCCCAGAGATTGCCTCTTCTCTGAAATAAACTTCCTGTACAGGTTAAACAGAGCCCCCCATTAACCCTTTTTAAGCGTAACTTGGATGATTGGATGGGAAACTACAAATTCACCCCAGGGGTTTCACCTGTGTTCCTCTTGGATAGGGGCAGTCGGTGCTGATTTAGATCTGCTTATAACATAGACCATATCTCTAGACCTTTAAGAGAATAAGGGTTGAATGTGGCTAAACTTGTACGGACCCTAGGGCATCCACCATCCATAATCTCCTATGAACCTGTCTCTTTCTAATTCCTATGACATATGAAAAAAACGGAATGTCAAATATGACTGCATCTTTCATGGCTTAAAAAGAGAGACATAGTTCACCTAAGAGCAGGTAGGCTGCTGTGTATTAAGAGGGCTGCACTAACCTGTCAGATAGCTGAAGGATTTAGGGCACTTCACTTTCTGGTCAAATATCATCACAGCCTTTCCAGCTGAGTGATATTCTTGGATTTGTACACATCATTGTATTCAATGATGGGACTGATAAGAAAAGAGTATAGCACTATGATTACTTTCTTGGATCTTGAGGACATTTCCTAGAAAATAACTGAGGCAAAAGTATTTCCTGACTATAATGGAACCATGATAACTGAATGATAGAAGCTGTCCACATAAGTAGTCAGGCCCTTATGACTATGCCTGTTGGAAGAGGAATGCAATCTGTAACATATGAAGTGGGTATGTACTTTAAATGTCACTGGTCCTTGCCACTGCACTCTCCCTCCTTAAACATCCCCTACTTCCCATACCTTAGTTTGCTTTCTGCCCTTAACTCACTCTTCTCACTAGCTCTCTCTAATCTTCCTTATCAGTCCCATAAAAATAAACAATATGTCATTAAGATGAATATAGTTTTTGGGGTAAGTGGTTAAAGAAAAACTGTTTTACCATAATGTAGTTGCAAGAAGGCAAGACAATTACAATAGAATGTTTCTCTGTCTTCAAAAACCTATTAAGCAAATCACCTCAGAGAAACATTCTATTGTAATTGTCTTGCCTTCATGCAACTACATCATGATAAAACTGTTTTTTTTAACCACTTACCCCAAAAACTATATTCATCTTAATGACGTATTATTTATTTTTATACATCTTGAAAGAGCTTTGCTATACTCCTGATTACTGACACTGTATAACATTGTATTGCTACTTAATGCCTTGTAATAATCCCTTAACATTGCTGTTTAATGCTAATTTATAATGAAAATTGTATAATATGTTGGAGCTTTTCTCCCTGGGCCTCCACTGAAAAAGGGCTCTTTAGTTCAGTCAGACAAACCCGGTCAACAAATGTAAAATAAATGTAAAATAAATAAATAAAATAAATGTAATATATATCTATATCTATATATATATATATATATATATATATATATATATATATATATATATATATATATATATATATATATATATATATATATATATATATATATATATATATATATAGAGAGAGAGAGAGAGAAAGATTAGATAGATAGATGTTTCTTATTTATTTATTTATTTATTTATTTATTTATTTTTATTGGCTTGCTTGTTAGTTTTTTACTTTTGCCAAATGCTTCTACACTGCATTTTTTTTTCATTTAGCTTCAGACAGTTTCTTTTTATACACCACATATGTGCATATTCCAACCCTTGATGGAGATGTTTTTTATCGGTTAGTGAGTTAACACATCAGCAGACTTGGTCAATCACACTTCTGGGATATTGGTGTGGATGTCTGCAGAATAAATGCTGAAGGGAAGGGCGTATAGCACTGAACCCTGCAGCACCCCCACTGGTTACAAATTTGCATTCAGAGATGGTACCAGCAAATATCACATCTTGTGAGTTGTTGGATATCCTGTATGAAATCTCACAGGCTGCACAGAAGTTACATTAGGTTTGTCTAATTTTTTAATAAGACTGTCATTGGTGGTAGTCAAAAGTCTTTGCCAAGCTGAAGTAAGAAATATGCATGCCGTGACCATGGTCAACTGCTTCTGTAACCTTTTCAAAGAAGCTTACAAGACTCAGGAGAAAGGTTCTGTCCATCTCAAAACTAAACAGATTATGGTGTAGATCAGTTAAGTTGCCTACATCTGCATTAATGAACTCTGCTACGATACTCATACTTTTTTTTCAATAATACCAGCATTAAGGATAATGCCTTAAGCCTTGACCAGGTCAAGACAAGCAGATTGCATTGACTGACCATTGTTCATAGTATCTGTAACCTTTTCAGAAAAGCTTAAAGTGTTTAGGAGACAGGACCTGCCCATCATAAAACCAAACTGATTGGGATCTAGATAATTTAAGCTGACTACATCCAAGTTAATGAGTTCTGCTGTGACACATTTCTTGTTTTTGCATATAGAGAACAAGAGGCTGATTGACCTAAAATTATCAGGTCCAGAGAAGAGCCTCTCTTTAGTAAGTAGTCACAGTGGCTGCTCTCCAGGAATCAATCAGAAACCCTGTGGATAGGCTAAGGTAGAGCACTTTAAGTAAATGCTTGTAGAGTGCATATTTGCGGTGATAAGAATGCAGCCTGGTATATTCTCTGGTCCCATGAAACTATTATTTTTACCCTTTTGCAGGGATTCAGAAACTTGTTCCAAAGAGATTTTGGGGTAGACAAATTTTCAGTGAGAGTGAGTAAGAGGGGTAAACTTAACAATGAATTTGTCTGTTAAGATATTGCTTATGTCTTTGGGACTGGAATGTGTAATATTATTATCATTGAGTCCAGCATGCTATTGGACATTATTCCTTAATTTCATTCATTTTCTTTTTTTTTTCTCATATTTTTTATTGATTTTCAAGAGTATAATTACAATTTTTAACAAGAAAAAAACGTAATATCAAATTTTTACAAAAACTATATACAAAGTCCAAAATAGATACCAAATCTTCAATAACATTACATTTTGTCTAATAGTTTTTTAAGCTTTATCCAGGCAATTTGTTTATGAGTCATGTTTGAGGAGTGTAACATAGCTGTTTGTAATTCCCTACTACAAATAATCTTAGTAAAAGATATAAATTCCTTAAATGAGAGGTTATTTTTACATTTCCAATTTCTAGTAATAGTTTTTCTTGCTATAGCAAGTAGAGTCCAAAGGAGGTTCATTTGATTCAGTGGAACATACCTTGGCATTGGTGCATTAAAAAGTATCATAGAATCAGAGATCTCATCTGTCCGACCACAAAGCTTTAATAAAATTTTTAAACTCCATCCAAAATGTGGTTATTGTTCTGCATTCTAAAAACATATGTGCCCAGTCGGCATCTATTAGCTCCTCGCATCTCCAACATCTATTAAAATCTTTCTTGCTTATTCTAGAGGCTTTTTTGGTGTAATAAAACTTCTATGAATGAATTTCCATGTAAAAATTTTCCAATATGTGGAAGAAGAGGTATGGTAAACAGATCTGAGAATTAAAGTTTTATCATTTATATGTATTAGAGAGTTGTTGAAATTGTTGATATATTTCCATAAATTGTTGTCTAATATTATTAGATCTGATCTAAGAATGTTGTAAAATCTTGACAATGAGATACCATTATTATAGCCTATATTGGTGAAGTCAAAGAGGATGGATAATTTTTTGGGGAGGTCTGTTATAGCAGGAAAATGATGTCTTTTAAATTCCGTTAAAATAAATTCTCTGAAGATTTGAATATTTAACCAGTTATTTTGGTAGATATTATACCTGGCTAAAAGGTAGGTAGTATCATGAATATTATTAGTTCCTAAAACTGATGCCAGAATAATAACCCATTTTCTTCCATAGTTTTTATTTTCATCATGTTAAAGGAATCAAAGCATCCCTTGGTTAAGATTATTGGAAACATTAGAATGGACAAATTGTTGTTCAAAGGTTCTTATTCATTACTTTTTTAAAATTTTGCAAGATATATTTAATTATAGGAATAAGATGTGATTTTTCCTGCTCATTGTTGAAGAAGAATTCTTTAATAACTATAAATAGCTTAATATTTTCAGAACAATATGTTTTTGAAAAACTTGTCAAATTACTTAATAGTATTGTTTTGTGTAAATTTTTCCAATTTGAATCGTATTTTGGACTTAACCACAGACTTGTTATATTAAGAATAATGGCATCAGCATAAAGCTCAAAATTTGGAAAAGCAATCCCTCCTTCAATCCAGTTTTTATAGTGCCAATCATATTTAATCCGTGGTTATTGAGGATAACATAGAAATTTAATTAATATAGTGTTTATGTGTTTAAGTTGTTTTCTAGAAGGAGGAGCCAGTAATGTTTGAAGATAAAAAAGAATTTTTGGTAATAGAATCATTTTTATCAGAGATAATCTTTCTTCTATAGTAAAGAACATTTTCTTCCATCTATTAATGTATTCTGTGATTTTATTTAATAAAATTTTATAATTTATATTTATAGTGTCCTTCCATTTAGACAGAATATGAACCCCTAGATATTTCAATTTATCATTGGTCCAGTTAAAGTTATTGTAATTAGATAGAGTGTTATTCAATTTTTTATTGATGAGAATAGTTTCTGTTTTCTTTTGGTTAAATCTAAGGTTTGAGATTTCCTCAAAGAGTTTTAGTGATCTGATAATGTGATCAATAGATGAATCAATATTTCCAAAAGTTAATAAGATATCATCTGCAAAGAGTAACATTTTAGAAGAATAGTTCTCATTAACATCAAAACTTTTTATGTTTATATTGTTTCTTATAAAATTAGCAAATGGTTCTATTGCTAATGCAAATAGTAGTGGGGATAAAGGGCAACCTTGTCTAGTGCCTTTTTGAATTTGAAGTGGGCCAGATAAAAAAGCGCCGATTTTAAGATACGCTATAGAACCTTCATATAATTTTTTTAACAAGTTTAAGATTTCTGAGGAGAAATTATATTCTTTTAATACCATAAATAAGTATGTCCAGTTAATAGAATCAAATGCTTTATCTAGATCTAGACTGATGAGTGATAATTCTTTTTTTTTTATTTGCAAAATCTATTAAAGTTAAAAGTCTAATAGTATTTTCCTGAACTTTTCTGTTCAGTATAAGACCTGTTTGATCATTGTTTATTAAAGTCGGCATCATTTGATTTAATCTGTTTGCTAAAATAGACGTAAATATTTTATAATCTATATTTAATAGGGAAATAGGATGATATGATGAAACAAATTTGGAGTCCTTATCTTGCTTTAGAATGGGAGAAATTAGCGAATATTTCCAAGAAGGACAAAGTTTGTCACTTATTCGAACTTCCTCAAGTGCTTTCATTAATATCTTCAAATCGGAATCAGGGAAGATTTTATATAATTCACCTATTATGCCATCAAGACCAGGGGCTTTATTATTTTTAAGATTTTGTATTCTTTCTTTAACTTCTATTAATGATATTGATTTAAGTAATCTATTATTTTGTTCTTTAGAAAGTTTATTATTTATATTGTTTTTTAGAAATTCTATTTTTGAACTATTATTAGTAAAGTTTAAGTTTGCTTTATTCATTGTTTCATGATATGAACGAAAAATCTCTAAAATATCTTTTAGATCTGAAGAAGGTTTTGAATTGTGTTTAGATGTGTCTAATATTTCAATTATGTGTTTACTCTTGTGAAAACTTTTCGTTTTGGCTGCTAATCTATGCATATGTTTTGGATTAGATGAATAAGATTGTAATTTTAACCTCTCTAAATTAATTGCTACTTTATGACTAAGAATTTCTAAATATTCGAGATTTAGTTGTTTTAATTCCAGATTCGAGCCCAATTCTTTGGGGTGTAAGTTATTTTTTAAAGTGTCAATTTTCAATTGTAGATTTAATAATTCTTTGTCCCATTCTTTCCTTTTATGAAAATACCAGGTTTTATTTTCCCATATAGATAAGATTTTAAAGAGTCCCAAATAAACACTTTATTTGTGTTATTATTATTATTAAGTTCAATATAATAGTTTACTTCCTTTATAAACCATTCTTTGAATCCTTTTATCTTAATGATATAGGCTGGTAGTCTCTGCCAATGAATAAGATCGTTTGGTTTAATTTTAATTTTAAATAGTATGGCATTGTGGTCTGACAGAGGGCATGATGTAATCACTACATCTTGAGTCTTAGATAATAGGCTGTCAGATATAAACACTTTATCAATAGTTGTCTGTGTACCATATCTATAAGAAAAGTGAGTAAAATTGAGAGACCTCTGCTCTTTGATCATGTATATGTCTTTTAGGTTATATAATGAGACAAAATCTATCAATTTTTGGCTGATGCAGGTATCTTAATATTGCTGACATTAGTGGTATCTTTAGATGATAGAATACAATTAAAATCACCTGCCAAAATGATATCTCCTTTAGAATTTGCTGTTATTATTTCCAAATATTTGTTTGCAGATTTAGCACCAATACCAGGTAGCCAGTACATATTTGCTAAAGTAAAATATTTCTTATTCAATTCCAATACTACTAGACACAACATACCATTTTTATCAGAGAAACTGTTAATTATTTTAGGTATTGGTAATGTATTTTTCCACAAAATCATGGTTCCTCTTCTCTTTGTTTGGAAATGAGATTCAGCTAGAATACTATAACCTTTAAAGGCCATTTTTTCTTGATCTTTCTGAATAATGTGCGTTTCTTGCAAAAATATAATGTCAGCTTTATTAGATGCTAGGTATTTGAGTAACCTTCCTCTTTTAGTAGGGTTATTAAGACCATTTGCATTCATAGACAGGCATTTAAACCCAGACATTGATTACTTTAAGCTTTTGATGGATAAATACTATTCTGGACTTAATTAACAAGTAATGTTCAGAGAAGATGAAAATATAACTATATACAAAACTAACCATGGAACATCTAGTTCCTGGATTGATGAAGAAGTCATCAATACCACCCTCTATCATCCTTAGTGCTCAAGACTATCGTTCTCTAATGCTACTACCTAATATTTTATTGAATCAACAAACTACAACCTATTAATTCTCCAGGATGAATAGGTATTACTATGTAGGAGATATTGTGGAAAAACATCAATTACCATGAATAATGTAATTTTCAAAATTTTTAAGAACAGTGTCTTTAAACTTGTATCATGACATAGTATGTCATATTCATTTATGTCTATACTATACTAATACAGATCTTAATCTAGTATACTACATTAGATCAAAACCTACTTATCTAGGAATTCAGTAAAGAAGTTTATGTATAAAAATAAGAATATTTATCATGTAACAAAACATTCCTGTATGAACTTGTCTGTGAAATCACAACAGTGTTAATATTTACTATAGAATCAGCATATTAATATATAGCCTATAGGCTTATTTTCCTTTTATATAAGATATAAAATCACCAGTTTTTCCTTCCCCTAAAAAAAAAAAAAACATATCTGATTAACCTTAAATAATTTCTTAAGGTATTAAAGATATTTAAAATAAAGATGTACTAATGAGAATTTTTTACATGAGGGTAATATTTAAGTTGCACAAATATCTATGCAGGTATATAGATCTGTGTAATCATCAAAAACATTAGCTTTTCTTTCCAAAGATGTGAGTCTAAAGAAACTATGTAGTGTAGCTTGATTTTGATAAAAATATCATATAATGAAGTCACAGCTTTTAACCTTCAAGGACACTTCAGTTTTAGATGTTATAGTAATAATGTGTTCCCTTAAGTTGTCCTTTTTAACAAAATACATTAACACATTTTACCAATATTTTTTCAGTTAGAGTGGCAGTGGTTAACATGCAATATATATTTTGCTATAAAATGTAATCTACAGACAGTAAAACATTCAATATTTTATGAATATTAGTGAAAATGTCAGATTGTAGTATGCACTTATGTAGCTGGAGGTGGATTAAGTAGATCACAATTTCACCATTCACTATAAATCCAACATGATGTAAACTATTAATTTAAAAAGCAGTTAAAAAGTAAAGGCTACCTTTTGAAATAACAACTGTCCTCATGTCCTGATGAAAGTAGTAACTATAAGCCAAGAGTAACCATCCCCACTTTGCACTGCCCCCCTAACAGTCTTCTACTACTATCACTGACTAGTGAGGCAAAAGCATCACTTCAGTAACAACTAAGATCATTCT
This sequence comes from Protopterus annectens, assembly GCF_019279795.1. Taxonomy (NCBI): domain Eukaryota; kingdom Metazoa; phylum Chordata; order Ceratodontiformes; family Protopteridae; genus Protopterus; species Protopterus annectens. The sequence continues at coordinate 1,704,725,596 of NC_056731.1, forward strand.
CTAAGCAGAACTGTCTCTTTTTCTTTGAAACCGAAATTTTTCCTGCCCCAATATATTATTTCACCCTTTTATAACAGAATTATTATTTATTGTAATGGTCTGTCTGCAGCTTTGGCTTCCCCAATCCAGCAGTATTGCCATCAACCAACAACTCATATAATCAGTAAGATTGGGGACGAAGATATCAAGATGAAAGCACAGAAAATACATAGCTGCCCCAAAATCTACTTTAAAAATAATAAGAACACATTAACCCCAATAGATAATGTATTTTAGTGACTTTATAACCACTGCATATGCCACTTTCTGCTCTGCTAACCAAAAGGATCAGATGACCTAGTCTATGTTTTCACTGTATCTGTTAGCTACAGCTGCCAACTAATGATCAAGTTTAAACTACTTTGTAAAACATGTCATCAGAAAACTTATTATGAAGGGAACAACATAGGCTTCAACATTGGTTTAGTAAAAAGGACCTTTATATATGTCTATGTTTTTTATATATTTTTCTTTGTCTCTCTTGGTATGTGATAAAGCATTCAGTTGTTCCGTTTTCTTTTTTTCCTTTTTTCAGGTGAAGATTTCTGGTAACGTGAATATGTAACCAAAGTTCATATGACAAAAGAGACTTCGAGAGAGTACATGCATAAATCTCTTGTATTACAAAGAAGATCTCTCCAAGAAGTCTCGAGGCAACTGCCTTCTTTTTCCTTTTTTTTCCCTTCCTTCTCCTTTAACATTTGAATTTTGGCGGTTAAAAGCTCGCACTAGGGAATCTGCAGCAAGCTATGATAACTGTTCACGAGATACTCGTGATGTGCATTTTGTGAGAGAAAAGAAAAACAGAATATGTTACTCAAAAAGCATGTATATGAAGTACAAAAAAAAAAAAAACCCACAACTTTGCCCCATTTTATATAAATATAAAATTTTCTGTAACTATCAATTTGAATGGCCAATGTATCTGATATCAAGCATACAAACCCTCCTGTCCCTGCAACACATACTCCACCAGCTTTCATCAGAAAATACATCTCCTTTTTCCTCTCCGTCAGCAGAGGGACCCACAAACCACATTTAGTAAAGACACAAACCTCTCAAGTGTATGAGAATGCATTTTTGCATGTCATGACAGATTCTTAGAAAGAAAACAATCTTCTCTTATTATGATAAAGAACAATTTCCAATACCTTTTAAACTATTTAGTACAAGTCACATTAAGTTATATCCGTTAGCTCTAAAAGGACCCAAGCATAACATGACATTTAACAGGAGAGAAAGCCGCTGATGCAAAAGGGGCTACACTTTCATTTAATTGCACTGAGATGGGGAGCCTTCATTTCACTTATCAGAGCGATCTATATCATCATAATCTAATACACATACAGTATCCGGTATTAAGGGGGTTCTTGTTTTAACCAATATTTCTATGGTATTGCTACATTGCCCCTATGTAGTTGTCAACTAATAATACACTCTGTCAAGGGAAGATTTAGAATTTTAACATCTATGTTTAACATTCTAGCGTATTTGTATTAAAGGCTTTTAAACAGCAAATAAATTTAAAAATAAATAAATAAATAAGCATACTTAATAAATATTAAATGATTTTTACCTTAACATGTATGTTTTTCCCCGATGTAGGTGATTTGTAGCACAAAACTTTTGGGATATGAAGGGATTGTGGAAGAGCTTCATTTGTATTATTTACCCTTAAGCTTCTTGCTTGTTTTATCAATCAATAACATTTTTCCATTTGTTGCCTGCCTTTTTAAACTAGGTAATGAGATGTCCATATCTTCAGTGTTTTCCAAAATCTTATTCTTTTTTCACATATTCAGAGGCGTCATCAAGATTATTAAATATTTTTATTCCTTCAGATAGATGTATTTTAATTCTGGCAGGAAAAATGATTTGTGCTTTAATTTCAGCTTTCTTCAGATTTTTAATGAGAGGAATGCAGGCTTTTCTTTTAGTTATTATAGTAGAGGTATAGTCATTGTCAAATCTTATGTTTCGACCATTAATTTGTATAGGATTACCTGCCCACGCTGTTCTCAGGATTAAGTCCTTGTCTTGAGATGATAAAATTTTACAATAATGGATCTTGAAGCATTTGGATTTTTTGACACAGACATATTTGACAATGACCTGTGAGCTCTCTCTATCCCAAAAGAGAGAGATTCAGGTAGGTTTAGTGTCTTAGGCAACCAGTCATTCAAGAACTGTATTGTGTTATTTCCTTCCATTTTTTCAGGTATGCCGTATATTCTAATATTATTTCTTCGTGACCTTGATTCTAGGTCTTCCACTTTATCTGAAAGTGCGGTGTTTTGCTTTAGTAAGAAGTCAATCTGGCTATCATTTTCTTGCTGTCTTCCATCTATTTCATTAAGAGATTCTTCAATTTCTGTTATCTGGTCTGTGTGTCTTGTAATTATCTCCTTGAATTCTTCAATCTGCTTTCTATTTTCTTTCTTCATGTTTTCCATGATTTTTTCTAAATTGTCCATTTTCATGGAAAGATCTTGAATACTGGATATTTTTGTTTGTAATTCTTTCTTCATGGAAGTTTCCTGGAGAGAGGCTTTTGAATGACTCATGGCTGAGAGAGTCTGTTATATTCAGCTGCTGTACTTCTGACAGGATGTAATTCACTTTCTATTCACCAAAATTGAAATATTTGTAGAAAAAAATAATCCACTGTATCTAAATATATAGGTGAAAGAAAACGTAGATGTTTTTAAAATAATATTAAGAAAATTTCCTGTCAGAGAAATTTCTGTTAAGCAGAGCATCAAAAAAGTGCTGTTATCTCTCTGACATCTTGGCCACGCCCCCCATTTCATTCATTTTCTGATAAAACTGAATAACATTTTGTAGTTTGTTTTGGTGTCTGTAGCAACTGTAAGCTTTAATAGTGCTCCTAAGCCCTTGCTGACATGTTTCAGAACAATCTTGAGATGGGGTGGGAATCTGTTTTATATAAGTTTATTAATACAGGAGCTCCAAAAGAGAGGTATATTCTGGAATATACCATTACATTTAGGGTGGACAGGGACTGACATTTCTATTCTGCTATTTAGCTGCAGGAAAAAAGCAGTGGTGAATCCAGCATTTCTCTCATCTGGGTCTATTTCTGGAAGATTGTTGGGAATTTTGCCTAGGTCCTCTGTAAGGGAAAGTAGGTTTGCCTTTAGAAGTCCCTAATGATGGCTTCATTTGGTGGTGGGGCAGTTCGACTAGAATTAATGGAGAAAATGACCAATCTGTGGTCAGACTTAACCAAGAATGAGGAGAAGTGAGTGTGGTACAGGCAGGAGCTTGGTTGATAAGGACCAGATCAAGGCTATTTTCACTTCTAGTAGTAGTCTTAAAATTTGCTCCAGTTCTTTATTATAAAAAAGTCTAGGAAATGTTGATCATAGCTGTACTAGAGGTTTAGGTGTGCTACTCAGCCCTTAATTAATTGATGTCTAGTAGTAAGAAAGTATTTGTGTTGATATTTAAACCTTCAATGTTATTAAGGTAATTTCCGTGATCTGCTGATGACGCTGATGGGGATTTATAGATACCCATGAAATGATATTTGGATTTGTTAGAGCTAAGTAAAGTTGTCTGCAATGGTGCTTCTAACAACTTGAGATACTTCCTGCAGTTAACCAAGGGTGTAAAGATATAACATGATATGTGCTAAGCTGTAGTGCAGAGGGAGTACTCTTACTACACTGAAACCATGTTTCAGTAACTACATAAATATGAATGTTACTGAATTGCAGGTTGGCCTTGAGTTTTGCCATTATTCTGTTTACTAGCATTGGGAAGTGCCACCTTGTTTTTTTTTTTCTGAATTTGCATTTGTGTTCACTATTTTGGAATAACTGATAGTGGAACTTTGTTTAAAAAGGCATTGTGGAGTCTATAAAGGCTTTATCCAGTATGCAGAAGCCCTGGTAAAACAGGTGGAAGCCATCCATGTGAAATAAAAAGTGTTAATTACCATCTCGTCCTAGGCTACCATTTACTGGATCCCCCTGGAATAACACCAGTTATAAAGACAATTCTTTGCGTCAGTTATCTTATCTTGCTATTGCGGTATTATTCAAAGTGAAGGCAGGGCCACCACTAGGTCATAGACATAGCTGCCTGATTTAAGGAACATTAGGACCCTTGTGATGGCACAAATCTTGCTACTGGACTATCAAACTACAATTTCTGTGTTCATCTCCTTTCTGGTGATTGTGGTTTCTGTTTGTCTAAATATGGAATCACCTCTGACTATAACATTTCCCTGTGCAGAAGCAGATCTCATAGGATTATATAAGCTTTCCAAGTGACTCTTGGATAAGCTGTGTGGATATGCAGTATGAGTGAGTATAGAGGGTTTAGGTGTTGCCTTGTATGTTGGAAGTTGATATATTTAGTGTGTGTTCTAGAAGAAGATGGCAGTCTTTTTCTTTACAACTATGGCATATGTTATAGGCCTGGTGGTAGGATGTGACTGATGTGCTGTTTGTGGATGTATGATGCTTACAGACAGTGGACTGGTGTGGCAGGCTGCCTCTATCCTTCTTAAATGTTTACAACTTTCACAGGTTATACTATCAATTGGTAGAAGCAGTGATCAGTTGTTAAGCATATGGCAGTTACTACAGTACATTCAAACACCTAATGTGATCAGAGTAGCCTCAGATGATGTGACTGCAAATTGTTGACCCATGTTATAAAAAGATGGAGGACTTTGGCTGGTCATAATGCTCAGAGGCTGGAGACAGACAGGTATAGGAGACACTGGAACCTTACGGATTAAGTATTTAGGACGATACTCTAATGTTAGGTTAGATGGTAGCTTGCCTTGCATATCTTAGTGAAAAGATAGAATTAGGCTGGACTGTTCAACGTAGACAATTATATTCAGCTAATTTGCAGAGATGCACCTCCTAGTTCTGAGCAGGTCACTTATACTCACTGTAGAACAGTTGCTGCTAGGTGTTGTAAATTTATTCTGTACCACTGAATGAATACTAAACACTAACACTGAACTGGGAATACCACAGAGTTACATTTTAAGGGCCTGGATGCTACATGCTGAACAGCTAGGTTTATTTCCCACAGAACAGTCATTAGTCCTCAGGACAAAACTGCTAACTTCATACAATGAATTTAGAGAGCCAGCTGTGTCTGCACAGCTCAGGATAATTATACATAGCACGCTGACCAACCATTGGTATGGGTGGCAATAGCTACAGCCTTAAAAATCAATGTAGTCACTAAACAGTAACAATGATCATAACAGTAATACACCTACTGGAGCAATTTCTAGACACTGGTTTGTAAAAAGTACAGTCAACTAAAAGACCATACATTACTCACTGGAAACACTGAACAGAAGAGTAGTTCTGTCATCAGAGCAATTTCTAGGCACTGCTCCCTAAATAATTCAGTCAACTAAAAAGAAAATACACTTCACACATGGATGTGCTGAATTGACAATACAGAAACAGTAGGAGAGATACATTGCAGTACACAATGTAAAAAGTATGGCAGGTATTAAGCAAGGTTTGCTAAGAAAAAGAAACACTAGTGACTGTCCTTTGATTCCAGCACTAAATCCTGAATGGTTTCTGAGAAGTTATGAAAGGGAAGTTACTTCACAGCCTTCCTGATGCCTTGTATGCAGCAAGGGAAAACTTTTAAACTTTCTAATGTCACTGCCCATGCGCATTTCTTGGAATAGCAGTTCTCAAATGGTAAGGCCAATCTTATAGGGAGGTCTAGACCTGTTTCAGTGGAGGCCTGTGAAAGTCTATGAATGTCACCTACTTATAAAGTTAATTATTCTGTATTAAATTTATATGGAATCAGGATAACCGCAAGACAATAAATAGTACAGTAATAATGTAACTGAATTTTTATTTCAAGAGTGTGTGTGTGTGTGTGTGTGTGTGTGTGTGTGTGTGTGTGTGTGTGTGTGTGTCTGATTGGGGTAGGGAGTCAGTCTCCTTCTGTATAGTACTGCATATGCATTTTTTGCACATGGAGGCCCAAAGTACTTTTTCTGATATCATTGTGGGTAAGGCATCAAGAGCTTTTCTATGATTTGAGAGAGGCTGACTGTGAAATAGTCATTGTCACTGACTGGAGTAATGTGCCTCATTTTTGTTCATAACCTGTATGTCCCTTACAGTTTTGTATTGCTCTGATCTTGCTTACAACATTCTTTCATGGACTGAACAGAAGCAACCAAAATATAACTCATGTATGCACAAGTGTACTTGAGCCCGTTAAACACCTGCTGGCCTCCTGCAGTCTTCTGTTTTATACACTGAGTGGTTTAATGTATCACACAGTAACTTAAATGTATAATTCAAAGCTATCTGTGCTGTTCTTCTGGCTAAGTGCTTAGTGTATTTGTACGTGTGTGCTGACTATTCTACTGTATTATCTTTGAAATAGGGTATCCATTATAAAACAGATCTTGTCTGTCTCATTGTAGACATTGCTGCACAGAAAACTGCAATGCAAGTAAGAATAAACAAAATACTATATCCGAAGTACAGACTCTGTGTATCATTAATTTGGTTTAACTGGACAGCAGGTGCAGTGCTAAGTCTCCAAAGATGCTTCAAAGATTCATGACTGCAGTCTTGTTACATGTATTATATATAGCTAATAGGCAACTCAAATAAAACTTTAGGGCATTCTGTGAAAAGAAGGTTATGTTCTTTGCAACTCCTGATAAAGAATGCTAAAATGAGTGTTATAACTCATTCTGTGAAAGGAAGGTTCTGTTCTTTGAATCTCACAGTGAATAATATCAAAATGAATGCTGTAACTGCTGTCACTGGCAAATTATCTTTTTTAATTTAGGCTATTTTGTGTAATTACTGGATTTCTAGGCAATTTTCTTGTTTCTTAATTGCTGGATAAATGCTCAGGGGATAGGTTAGAGTTTCAAGCTTTGTTTAAAGTAGTCAATCAGGTTGTTTGCAGAAAATGTGAAATATGTGACTTCTGCAAGTGGAATACATGAATACTTGTACTTGTCTGGGGAAGGAAACAGGAATAGTCTCTCAGGAAATCAGATAAGACAGCAGTGAAAATTACTAATATAATTACCTATTTTGTAGTTCATAAGCATACAAGCAGAAGTAATATAGGTGAAAATGTGCATAGGTACATGTCTTCCTTGGCATTACTATCACTAGAAAAATAATGTTGTTGCTATGAGAAAAAGCACTTAAAGAATCTTATTTAGGCATTAAATATTCATCCAAATGAGACACATAAAAAAACAAATATGCACACATAAACATGCACATGTCCGTTTCTGTGCATATGTATATCTATCTATGGGTGTGTGTGTGTGTGTGTGTGTGTGTGTGTGTGTGTGTATGTATATATATATATATATATATATATATATATATATATATATATATATATATATATATGCGTGTGTATATTAGATATAGAAATCAAGTAATTATTATTTATCTATATGTGTTTGTTTGTTAATTAATTTATTTTCTTTTGTTGACTAGGGCAGTGCGATTACATAGATTAGCCCTTTTTCAAAAGAATTCCAGGGACAAAAGCTCCATGATCTAAACAACTGAATGGTTACAACATCAAACATTTCATAATACATCTGTTTTTTTATCACTTGTTTGACAGTTAAAACAGACGATTAGGGGTATGAGAAGTTAACAAGCTGCTTCCTGTAGTCAGGGGTACAGAGTTTGATTCTTTCTACTTCCATTTGCTTATTTCATGTCTCTCTGTAAGCTAAATAACTGACAGTGCTCCATAGTCACCACTTAAAGGGGCTACTTATGCCCAGTGGGGATTATCCAATTACCAAATATAGAAATTAAAATTGTGTAGCAGACATAAAACAAAGGAAATCATCAGCAGAACATAAAATCGATTTAACATGTGGAGATACAGATATGTTTGCACACTGCCAGTTTCATTAGCATAGAAGGATAAAGCCTTAACTAAACCCAGGTGAACCTGTTTTGAGTAGTGGTTCTGATTACAACTGGAACTTCTGTGTGAGAGGAGACAAATGATGCAGCTTTGCAAGACTGCCGTATTGCCTTCCTTCATGGGGATAGTGTAAACGTGGATGCCTAGTGTGCATATTCCATTGCTTGAATCAACAGTGGTTATTGGAAATCCTACAGGATCACTGGCTTCATGGGAGTAGGGCTACCTTGATCAATTATATTACTCTCAGAAGCAGTTGACATACCCTCACTGTTACCCAACATATTCAGAATGCTGGGTATGTTACTGGTTATTTATTTATTCATTCATTCATTTGTTCATTCATTTATGTATGTATTTATTTATTTATTTCAGTTTATTAACTTAGTGAATTAACTGTTCCAAAGACCTTTTGCAGCCATGACATGGACCAAAAACAGACTCAACTACAATATAATTTGTGTCAGTATTACAAGCAGACCACATAATTTACAGATAACAATTCCAGCAACTATGGAGAGTCAACACTCTAGCTGTGACCATGAAACAGTAGTGTACAAACCTGCCCAGTAACCAACTGTTGTTCTAAAGTGATATGTGTCTCACTTTTTGAGCTATGTAAGACCTGGTCCTCTTTGACCTTCTGTTACTTTGCAAAACCTGGGCCACTACAAACTTCCACACTAGAAAACTAAATCTACACCAACAAAAAAAGCAAATCTCTATAGAGAAATATGCTCCTAACTCAATGTTTTCCAAGTCTATGGAATAAGTTACCACTACAGGTCAAACAAAGCTTTCACTAGCATTAAGGCTAGTCCTGATGACTGGGTGGGTAGACACACATTTGCACAAGGAATGTCATGTACAGTGCTGCTAGATTTGGGAGGAGAGCAGTATTAAGTTCTTGAAAATGGAGGCAATACTTTTTAAGTATGACTAATTAAATGTCTATATGGTTAAGCATCTTATAGTCCCAGTGATCACTTGCCTAGCATTATGCCTATGTATATGTATTTCATTAATTAATGCATGCACTCATGATCTGGTTAGTCCTAGTAGGCCAATGGTCTGTTTTTAGGAGAGACCTGAGGTGACATTCTGAATGACTAGGGGTAATTTGTCCAGGTTTTGGGGGACCCTCCTCTACTTTTTTCATCTAAGCAGCAGTAGATGGCTTTAACCAGGGAAAATATGGAGGAGAATGCTGAATGCAGCATTGTTGTTCAAATCTCATTTGCTCCTTTAACTCATTCACTCCAATCGAGCTCAAGAAGTCTGCACTGTAGCTTCCAATGAATGGCGCCTAAGCCTTTTGACAGAATCAAACTATGTCCTCAAATTTCAAGCAAATGTTTATATCTCTGGAACCATAGGAGTTATGAAAGAAGTAAAAATGGCAAACCCTTCAGCACAAGCTATATTTATAGTGGTAGTATTCTTTAGGTTCTACGTCTTAAACTGAATTTTATAATTCATCATAAACACAGTGGGCCGGATTCATGAAGGCTTGCCCGGAGTCTAAGAGTAGAGTAAGACTCCATGCAGCCAACATGTACGATGCGCGATCCAAGAACAGCGGGCAGGGGTGTGCAAGAGAGCTCCTAAAACGGCTCTTACACGGACAGGGTTAGGATATGCAAATTACCTCATTTGCTGCCAAAAGGCATGCAAATGAGGTAAATTTGTGATCCAGGAAACCCGAACCTGTCCGAGTAAGAGCAGTGTTATTTGCAGAAATGTACTCAGTTGACAACTGAGTACCGTTCTGCAAATAGCAAAACGGAGCCATGACAGCTCCAAATAAAGGCTGCATCCAGTTGAGGAAGCATGCCAATGGCCAAATATATGGCCATTGCCAATGTTCCCTGATGCAATATTGAAAAATAAATATTTTTTTTCCTCGATCTCTGAGGTAAGCATAGCGCAGTGCCGCGCAAACGTGGTGCACTCCAAAAACCAGAAAACCATAAATTAAAATGCAGAAATAGGGAAATTATAGAATATCAAACTATACAATGCAAGTGAATGGCAGGCTGAAGACAACATGGCTACTGAGTAGAGGTTGCTAAGGGTAGAACCAAGTCTAAGAGAAGTAACCAAGCATTAGTAGGCAATCCTATGCAAATGAGGGATACTGAATCCCAAGTTCACATAGCAAATGAGCACAGTCAGTGGAGTGTAAGAGTAGGATAAGGGGAGTAACAGAGTAGAAGATAGGTGACATCATGAGGGGGGGTATGTATAAAAGAATGGAAGCTCATTGGAGCAGAGTGGCATGTGTCTGCTGTCAGATACACATCACTGGAAGAGGTGTGTCACCAGGTATCCCAGCTAAAGTTAAGAAATAGAAGGTGTATGCTGTGGATAACACTAAAGTTTCTGTTTGAAATGGTTGCAACGTGTTCACACGCGTGTGCGTGCCTGGGAACCCGAGTAAGACTGTGTGCACGTGTGTGCGGTCGTGTGCGCTCGTATAAGCCAGAGGAAGCATGTGTAAGGATGTTTAAATCTGTGTAAGCGCGTTTGCACCTGTGTGCATGCGGTTAAGCAGGAATTAGCAAGTATTAGGCCATGTAAGCATGTGTGCGCGCGTGTGAGCTTGTGTGTGCATGTTTGCACTTGTGTGCACGGCGCTGCCCCCTGTGGAAACAGAAAGGGAAAAGGAAGTACAACAAAGAGTAGGAAGTCAACCAGGGAGAATCAGCAGAGCTAGCAGGTGAAAACAATCAGAACCAGGCAATTACACAGGCAGTACACTAGCCCAGCCCAGCCCAGCACTTAAAACTCTGCAAAAACATTCCACCATGTTTTTCTCAGAGACACTGCAGCACTGCAGTATACTAAGAGAAGTGAAAACTTAAAAGCTTTACTGAGACAAAAACTATGTTAGAGGCTGCCATAGCTGTTATAAGGCGACATATGCAACATGCTGAGGGTGGTGACAATGCAAATGCTGCTGAGCAATCCACAGTGAGGAGACAGAGAAGAGTGTACAGGCCCAGGGTACCCTACCAGGGGCTACGTGAGTTGGAGATAGTGGAGCACTATAGAGTGGACAGAGACCTCCTGCAGCAAATTGTTGAGCTGTGCAGGCCATGCCTCACACACAGAATCAACAGAGGGGAACCCATCCCAGTGGAAATCAAGGTATGTGTTGGTCTAAGAATACTAGCAACAAGTACCTTCCAGAGACCAACTTGTAATATGATGGGGATTTCACAGGCATCAGCATCCAGGGTACTGCACCAGTTCCTGGATGCCATGTCAGCACATGTCGGTGATCATGTATATTTCCTCAATTCCCATGAGGTATTGGCCAGCAATATGCGTCTCTTCCAGCAAATAGTGGAATACCCTGAGGTAGTGCGTGCAATAGACTGCACGCACATATGCATCAAAGCACCAGCCGGTGAGTGGGGTAGGGCCTACATTAACCACAAGGGCTTCCCCTCCATCAATTGCCAGGTCGTGTGTGATGCCCAAGGCATAATAATGAATGTGTGTGCTGGCTGCCCTGGAAGCTACCACAATTCCCATATCTGGCATCTGACACTGCTGTACCAAACATTTGCCAATGGGGACATCCCTCATGGTCACCTAGTGGGGGATGCTGGATATGCACTGGAGCCGTGGCTGATGACACCCATCAGAAATGCACACACACCTGAACAGGAATGCCATAATGAGGCACACGCACAAACATGAAATGTAATCGAGCGTGTGTTTGGGCTGCTCAAGTCATGCTTCCGGTGCCTGGACACATCTGGTAGAGCCTTGCAGTACTCACCAACTACATGTACCCAAATTGTCATGGTATGTGCTATGCTACATAATATGATCCTGCGAAAACAGCTGCAGCAGGATCAGCATAGGCCTGGGCCAAACAGCCCCCCACCATTGCCAAGGCCATCACAGGCAGAGCGTGACTCAGAGGAGGAACAACCTGAGCCTGTCCCAGTAGGCAGAAGGAGGCATGCCCACTATGCTCTGGCCTTGGCAAGAGGCAACGCATAGCACATACACTGGCTCAGTAGGAACCCTGGAAATTATACCTCTCCCTGACCCGCACATATAGTAAAAGGGATGCCTAACTTGACACCACCTGTTTTCAAACATGTATAGGGAGTGTAGTATGTGCATCCGACAAAGGCAGCCCTGCAGCACTACCTGAGGCATGATTGCCTTGTTTTAAGCAATATAAAGCGTTGCTAAACAGCTTTGCTACTACTTAGTATATGTAAACATAATCATACACACTAACTGGCGCAACTTTGGGCAATGTTGAGCAATATTGGCCAACGTTCAGCAATGTTGGAAAATGTTGAGCAATGTTGGGAAAATCTGGTCAAAGTTGGGCATAGGTGAGCAAAAGCAGGTAAACATGCACATATATGCTTTATTGGACCTTAAGCAGTGACAGGCCTCAAACCCAGGATACTGTGCATTATAGTCACAGTACCGAACCACTAAACCACGACAGCATTCTGCTGGTGAGCCTGTATGAAGACATGTTGATAAGTCTATGCAAATTGTCTAATGGAAACCCTGCAGGCATAGCATAGCACATGCACTGGCTCAGTAGGAACCCTGGAAATTATACCTCTCCCTGACCCGCACATATAGTAAAAGGGATGCTTAACTTGACACCACCTGTTTTCAAACATGTATAGGGAGTGTAGTATGTGCATCCGACATAGGCAGCCCTGCAGCACTACCTGAGGCATGATTGCCTTGTTTTAAGCAATATAAAGCTTTGCTAAACAGCTTTGCTACTACTTAGTATATGTAAACATAATCATACACACTAAGTGGCGCAACTTTGGGCAATGTTGAGCAATATTGGCCAACATTCAGCAATGCTGGAAAATGTTGAGCAATGTTGGGAAAATCTGGTCAAAGTTGGGCATAGGTGAGCAAAAGCAGGTAAACATGCACATATATGCTTTACTCTAAGCACTCTGGTCTGGCCAGTATGAAAGTTTAAAGCAGTGACAGGCCTCAAACCCAGGATACTGTGCATTATAGTCACAGTACCGAACCACTAAACCATGACAGCATTCTGCTGGTCAGCTTGTATGAAGACATGTCGATAAGTCTATGCAAAGTGTCTAATGGAAACCCTGCAGGCACAGCATAATTCATGTTGAGTTATGACACAAAGGTGAGCCCTGCAGTATAAATATAACTTGATTTCCAACACACATAGTATACATGTTAATATTGAGCGTGGTCACACATGGTAACAAATGTAGTGGACTCCAGACAGCAACATACAGAAAGATCACACTGGGCATGCTCACACATTTGAATAAATGAGACAAATGTCAGGCAACAAAACACTGAAAGGGCAAACTGGGCATGCTCACACACTTAGGCCATGTCTGACTGCAGCAGTGTGCCAGACATATCTGGCAGTTCACGTGTTAACCCAGGAACCTCTCACTAGCCACCAATCCTGCCTTGTGCACACAGTTATAATACAACAGACACATATATAACACCTTGGAACCCTGTCATAATCAAATATGTACTACAGATACATAAGTTGTACATAGAAAGTGGGAAAGCAAAGGAGATAACAAACTGGCAGTCAGTATCATCAATAAACAATGTGCACTACAAACATTATCACAGGTACATAGGTACATAGGTCGATACTAAGTATCAGCCCTAGGGCATTCATAAGCCTAGCCAGAGTGTGTTTGGCTTTCACCACCCTGTAGACTAGTAGTATACTGTGCCTTTGAATAGTAGGTCACACAAAATAGCCATTGTACAGTCAGTGTATTGTGCCTCTGTCTAGCAGGGACCCAGAAGAGATCCCAGGGGTAAATGTATGATCACCCATCCACTCGTCAAGATTTCCCCTGAAGAGGGACAGTGAGGGGTCTGCCTAACTTGGACTAGGATTACGTTCCAGAGTGAGGGGAGCTTCTGGGATATGAATCTGTCCCTCCATCATGTCCTAATAATCCTGTGCTGAGGTAGAAGTCCCTGGAGCGTGTAGCTGTAAGGGATTCTGATATCCTGAGGTGGAGCATGACCAATAAGTCTGGATTGGACATGGCTGTATACGGCAGGCACAGATCGCATCTGGGTAGGCGGTAAGCAACTGAGTACAGCTGGAATTTCTGTAGCTGAACTGTGTAGGGCATCTGTATGAGTCTCCCATTCCACTTGGTCAGGTACCTTTGGGGTCATTACAGTTGATGCAGGTGTCGGGTAAGGTACATCCCAAATGGGGCACTGTACCCAAGTATGGGCCTGATGAGTAGAAGTGCACAATTACCTCTCTTGAGTTAGATGTGAAACCATTTGGGATAAGGTGGGCTATATAGAAGGTCTACCTAACCACTTTGGCAATGTGAATTCCAAAGGAAAGATTACTATCTACTTTGTTCCCCAAATCCCTAAGTACACCTTCTGTACATAATGGATTACCACCTATGTGGTAATCTGTATGCACTTTGCTATTCCCAAAGGGGATGACTATGCATTCTATGGCATTTAGCTGTAGGCTATGGCTCTGGCACCAGTTATCCATCTCTGTGAGACCCTTTAGGAGGATTCATGTGTCAGCTGGAGAGCTGATTATGGCACCCAGTCTGCAGTCATCCGCGAACTTGGTCAGCCATAGTCCTCCCATGTTAGCCTGTACCTCAGAGAAATATATACTGAACAAGAGAGATCCCAGAACTGAGCCTTGTGGGATGCCACATGTAACTGGTGTAGAGTCTGACATGGCACCTGCAATTCCGACCATGTGGGTGCTATCCCTGATCCAGTTTGCAATCCATCTTGTGACATATGTGTTGACATCTAAGCTGGTGAGTGTATTTAAGATGCCTGAGTGGGGTATTGTGTCAAAGGCTTTTGGGAGGTCCAGATAGGCTGTGTGGACTACCTTACCTATGTATATGGGCCTGGTAACCGATTCAAAGAAGTCGACCAGGTGCAAGAGGCAAAATCTGCCCTTAACAAAGGTGAATTGGGTAGGATCCAGTTTCTGGAGTTTGCCGATGTTTGTTTATGAGTTCCATGATGATATGCTCCATAGCTTTGCAGACCAGGCTAGTCAGGCTTATAGGGTGATAGTGTCCAGGGTCCCTTGTGGCACCACCTTTGTGTAGTGGGACCACTGTTTCTGTACGCCAGTCCTTGGGTACATATACTGTAGTAAGTCTGATATTGAACAGTGACGTTATGTGAGGGCTATGTTCTTCATGAAGCTCGTGTAAGACACAGCCTGGGACACCGTCTGGCCTCATTGATGCTGTGTTATTGCTTTGGAGAGGACAGCTCTCGCATGTTCATCTGTGATGTCAGGGAGGCTACACTCTGTTGGGATAGACATTTGTACATTTGTGTGATGGGTGGGAGAAATATGCACTGAACCTGTCTGCCAGGATGTTGCCAATGTCTGTGGGTTCAGTGTATTTTGTTGTCATCATGCACTAACTCAGAGCATATCTGGGAGTTGCCACCCAGGCTCCTGACATAACTAAAGAAGGCCTTGTGATTGTCTTTAGTGTCTTGTGCAATCTTACTGTTGAAGCTGGCTGTAGATGATTTTATGAGTGATTGTAGCTTCTTGCTAGTACTGATCAGAGAAGCCCCCCCACTTTGTGGGATACTGCTCTATAATGTAGTACCCTCCTCCTTTTGTTGCATAGCTTATTTATGGCCGGGGTCCACCAGACAGGTGACCTGCCTTTAGAGGAGTGAGTCTTGGATTCATGTGGGATAGCATGATCCATGATTTCCTGTAGGTGTCCATGCAATGGGTTTCTAAAGGATACTGTGGTATGAGTCATAGTTCCCACTGGCCCGGGGGCTTTGAAGGAAACTACCTCAGTTCTGAGAAGTGTGACATTTGCTTTTGAGAAGTTCCTCACTGAGACTACCTTGGCTGGGTGTGGGGATGGGATATGGATGTCCAGTGAGATAAATGTATGGTTTGACCTTACCAATGAGGGGTATACCTCTGGTATGGACCATAGAGTCCCCATGTTGGTGATGACCAGGTCCAATATGTATACCCCTCTTGTGGGGGTGGTGCCCAGTTGTTCCATAGCATTTGAGTTTATATATTCGAGGAACCATTGGGCAAGGGTGTTGGGGCTTGTGTAGTACTCCCAGTCAGTGTTTGGCTAGTTGAAGTCACCCAATATAATGGTGTTTGGAGAGACCTACATATTCTCCAGTGTTCTCAGGAAAGCCAAGTGGGGTCCCTGAGTTTGCGAGGGTGGTCTGTAGCAGGCTACACCTGAAAGGCAGTTTAGCCCACTGTTAGTTACACATGGATGTTCTCCGATGCTTTGTGTAGTGCTACTAACCTGGAGGTTTGTGTATCTTTGATGTATATGGATACTCCCCCTCCTTTTGTGGTGTGGTTCAGTTATTGTGGCCGAAAAGCATGGTATGAAGTGTAGCCTGGTACTGCTGGGGTGCTCTCAGGAGCCTTGAACCAGGTTTCTGTTACTGCACAGATGTTGATATTCTCCATACTGAAGAGAGCCTTGACTGTGTGCATCTATAGGTGTAGACTTCTGGCATTGAGCAGCATTACCCTTAGTTTCTTTTACCTTGTATTGTCTATGGAGGTGGGTTTGTCTTCTGAGCCTTGCCTAAAAAAGGCACTATGGGAGTGGCAAGTGCCTAAGCCAATATTGGAAAGCCCAGGGGTGACAGGTGCAAGCCGTCCCTAGTGAAGCAATGTGGCATGATGAGCATGTCATCCCAGGCCAACACACACTGGATCCCCTGTGAATGACACAAATATGGTAGGCAACTGTTAAAATTGATCATGTTGTCTTTATACTGTGGCATCATTCTTGGTGAGGGTAAGATGCTACACAAGGTCAGGTTCATACTGGCCTGGGCTACATGACCATAGAGCTCCTCTATGTCTCTTTTCATGTAGTCCAGGGAGGAATGTCTCAGGACATTCACATCAGCATGGACGATGATGGAGTCATATCTGTACTTGCTTTGGAGTGACCTGAGTGCATGTGTTATGTGTCGGATCCTGGCACCTGACAGACAGCTTACAGTGACCTTCTCCTTGTTCAGCCTGGTGAGTGGGATGTCAGTGTGTCTGACAATAGAGTCACCTATCACAGGTGTATTAGGTGTGTCGATTATCCTTAAGGGCAGTGACTGTGTGGCACACTGACATTGTGTACTTTGTGATATGTGGGTATAGTTGTGGGGAAGCCATTGTTTGGGTGTCTGCTTTGGGGGACTCTGCTGCTTAGGCAGAGTTTTATTTAGAGCCTCTGAGTATGTTTCTGTGCGTTTATGTGTTTGGTCTGCTGTTGCTATAGGTCTATGTGACACTGGAGTCATGGTGTGTGTGGTTAGCTTCTCCTCCTGATAGACTGTGCCAGTCCTGGGTCTAGAGAGCTTAGCCTCCAGTTTGTCTATATAGTTGCATCTCTCACAAATATCTGAGTTTGTAGTGAAGAGGAGAGGGTTGTCTGTGTACATAAGGCAGTTGTAACATTGCCTCAAAATACCCATATTCACCAGCTGGACTGGAGAGTACACACAAAACCAACCTTAGGACATGTCAAGATGTTATGATGAAATACTCTTCTAACTGATCAAAAAGGATCAGTAGGGTGTTAAGTGTGTAAAAGAGTATAACACAGGTTTAGTGCTTATGTTTGTTGGCGTTATGTAAGATTATCTGTGAAGGAGTCCAGACAGAACTATTACACTTCCTTCAGCTATGTCATAAATAGCAATGTACACTCATATATGCCCTGAGTCAGGGCCAACTGTAAATGACTGACAATGCCAACATCCTGTCACACAAGCCCATACATACTTAGCCACCTCCCACTGACAAATGGCCATATCACCATACCAGGAGACATCACATGTAGAATGTGTAAACAGCCCCTTCCAAAGCTGAAAACATGGCATCAATTGGATTACATTGTTTCCCTATATGTGTCATAAGTGAACTGCAGAACAAACAAACCCGTCATCTGAACAGTCTGTTGAGCCTTACCCTCTCTACAGGTTATGAAACCGTTGAATGGATTACAGCAACATATGGCAGACTCCACAAGTGTTGGTGCACAACAGACCATGGGAACTAAAGTCTTATATGCCTATGACATCTGATCTGCAAGGCCATGGGGTCCATCATGATTGAAGTCATAAACAGAGCTATTGGAAGTCGACAAACACACCCCTACCAACTTTGTTCTGTTCATGGGCAGATCATGGTTCCCAAACTGCTAGACTGTTTGCAAGGCAGCCACCCAGGACAGACATCACAGAAATGAGCTACACACATCCCACATAGACCTTGAATAGCCCTTTTCCAATATCCCAGACAGATGTCGTATCCACAAAATCAACACTCTGTGCATAAATATGTATTGTCATATGATGGATTGGCAACTGGTCCACAGATAGATCACACAAGCTAAGAATTGTGGAGTCCTGTTCAAGCTGTTAACACCTGCTGTCCCCCATGGTGCAGTCCTGGGATTGCATAAAACAAAGTGCACACACATTACCATGTCTAGTCTGATGATGTCAGCATCCTACAAATATAGCAGTGGAAATGGAAATTCTAATAAAACATATATTGCGTCGTGTTACTGCGTAAGTCTGTAGTGTCATGACATAGTTAGGTAGGGGTTTAAATCCTGCAGTTGCTGAGTGTGTAGGTGGGGGTGTATTTGTCTGTGTAACTTCCTATGAGAGGAATGCCCTTTTTGGAGACTAGGGAGACACCTTAAAAGAGGTATATTCCCCTTTGGCAAGTCTGATGATGTCAGTATCCTACAAATATAGCAGTGGAAATAAAAACCCCACTAAAGCATATAGCACTTCGTGTTAATGCGTATGTCTCTAGTGCTATAACATAGGTAGGGGTTTGAATCCTGCAATTGTTGTGTGGGTGGGGGTGACTTCCTATGAAAGGCATGCCATGTTTGGAGACTAGGGAAACACCTAAAAAGAGGTATATTCCCCTTTGGCAAGTCTAATGATGTCAGTATCCTACAAATATAGCAGTGGAAAGGAAAGCACCAGTAAAGCATATAGCGCGTCATGTTAATGCATATGTCTCTAGTGTCATAACATAGTTAGGTAGGGGTTTGAATCCTGCAATTGCTGCTTGTGGGTGGAGTGTATGTGTCTGTGTGACTTCCTATAAGAGGAGTGCCTTTTTTTGGAGACTAGGGAAACACCTTCAAAGAGGTTTATCCCCCTTTGGCAAGTCTGATGATGTCAGCATCCTACAAATATTGCAGTGGAATTAAAAACCCCAATAAAGCATATAGCACGTCATATTAATGTGTATGTCTCTAGTGTCATAACATAGTTAGGTAGGGGTTTGAATCCTGCAATTGCTGAGTGTGTGTGTGAGGTACTGTTGGTCAATGCAGTGTGGGTTTTGCTTTTACTACGGTATGACATATCATGATAAAAACAGTATGTGCATTGCACACATCAGGTATCTGTGTGGCAAATAAATATATGTACATGTGACCTCAATTAGTACATAGGTGTGAAGCCTGCATATTACATGTATACATTTGTTACCTTTGACAGATTGTGCCACTGCTTCTCAGATCGTAGGTCACATATGTATGTATGTGGCAAGGCCGGCCACTGTAGTGATCTGTGACCAAGGTCATCTGTGTCACACACACACATGACAGTTTCTATAGACTAGTGTGAGTGAGGGTACATGCCTGAGGTATATGTCAGACATGTTCATACACAATAAAGTCTGGCGATAATGGACAGTCATTATAGGTGTACAACAGCCTTGTAGATATGCATACTGGCCCCTAATTTCTTATGTGATACACTGTGGGACTTCACAATACTTTTGGATATGTGGATACCAAAGGACAGATGACATAACACTTGGCTGTATGTGCACATCGGTACCCGACATACATGTTGGGGGCTACCACCTTTGTGGTACTGTCAGGATACTATGTATAGTAAATGTGGATGACTATGCTATAGTTAGCTTATAGCTAAACAGCATGGGTTGGACAACAGCTCTCTGTCTGTATGATACCCATGTGTAGGATATGTGTCCCATCCAGAGAATGCATTGTAGGCCACTGCATGCATTTCCAGATGTGGATGGACATATCCCTAGTGTGTTTGCATGTACCTAAGAGGGCTATATGCCAAACAGGTGTGGTCCTAGGAACGGGTGGTGGTCAGTACCACTGGTTACTGTTATAGTACAGTACCGGAAGGATCCAACTGTTACTGAGTTACTTACATCTGTGTGTCAGTTGTCAGGACATCATCTAATGATTGGTTATAGTGAGGCTGTTGAGGTTGTGTATAGTACCAGAATGCAAAACATTGACAGATAGTAACAGTATCACCCACAGCATAGTGTCAAACCATGTCATACACACATGTGTACCCATGTTAGAACATATCTGTAGTAGAATGCGTACTGGCCACCAAGAGATACTATGAGATGTTATAACTGTGTAATACAGGGTATGTCACACGTCCCATGTGTCCACTATGCATGTACATGCAGACAGTGCACCCCCACCATGTTCACAGATGTACACCTACTAATTTGTACTGCACACATCTCACACGTACTGTCCGTTCACTAACACATGCTGGCAACACTACACACTTCAGCCAAGTGGCACATGGGTGGACAATTCATACTCAGACTTAACACTGGTGTAAACAATACTACATTGACAATCATAGCTTTGATGCATCATGCCTGCTCAGATATACCTACAAGGATATCATTACACTTTCCTGTTGACAACATGCTAACATTGCTACACTGATATAATGTCACCCTGTGCATCAGCACCATGTTAGCCTGTTCCTGCATCAATGTTACAGATGACAGGAGGTGGCACAGGTTTCATCATATGCACAGGGTGTGTTGTTGGTTTGCCAGAGCCCGACATTGACCCATCCAATCGACATGTATATGTTTTTGTGTGTGTGTGTGTGTGTGTGTGTGTGTGTGTGTGTGTGTGTGTGTGTGTGTGTGTGTGTGGGATACCAGTACAGCATGGGCCAATGTTGATGTAATGTGTGTGTGTCTGTGTGAGCCCTAGGTGTTTGGTTCATGTGTGTGTGTCTGCATGCACACAGCTCCACCATGTGGCTGCCATATATGGGAGGTTGTGGGACAGCCACAGACTGTACCTGCCAGGCTGTACAGATCATTGTCTCTGGCCATGGACATGGAACCTGTGCCTGGCAGGGGTGCTACGGACAGTATCGGGTACCAATCCTGACTGGGTACTATCATCAGAGGCAGAGGTATGTCGAGTGGACCGATGTCCCTGCTGGGACTGGCCAGAGCCACGTGCACATGGTCTACTAATACGGTCAATAGACAGGCCAGCCCCAGCATTGCTGGGGCTGGTACTGCCACTACGGGAGTGGCTGTGATCTGTGGGTCATCCACGACGACTGCCAGCTGTATATGTTGCTGACATACGTCCGCGTTGACGTCTCAGCCATCCTGCATGGTCCTGGCTCATGGAAAACACATGGTGGAGGGCATCTAATGTCTCCCCCCAATGTCTATCAATGACCTCGGTGTAATTACGAATGGCACCGGCAAGGTCACGGATACTGTCATTGATAGCGGCGTTATGGGCCCTCTGCACCCATAGTCCCTGTCTGGTGTACCGTTCCATATGTGCCTGTGCCTGCATTACAGCCTGGAACATAGCTGAGGTTGTAAGACCTGTGGGGGCACATCTGCCAGGGGCAATACTGCCAGCAGTGCTCCCATGAGAACCCCTGGACATCTGCCTATGTGGTACCATTCCAGGAATCGGGGTATGGCTGCTCTGTGGGGATGCATGTGCCATGGATACCACACTCTCTTGGTCAATGTGAACTGTATGCTGTCCCACAGCTAAGGCCATTGGTGATGAGGGATGTATTGGTAGTATGAGTGTGTGCATAGATGGGGTGGAAAGCTGTGTACTGTTGATTGGTGGACCAATGACAGACCCTTTCAAACCTGCCTGTGCCACAATGCATGTCTCATCATCTCCACTATTTGTGGCAATGACTTCAGGTTCCCTGCTGCATTCAGTCAACCCTACCTCAGCACCTGTGAGAGTAAGACAGGAAACACACTTTACAATCTATACATTATCACACATGAACACATGCACACACGAACACATGCACACATGAACACATGAACACATGAACACATGCACACATGCACACATGCACACATGAACACATGAACACATGAACACATGAACACTCCTCACTACAGAAGATACACACACACACTAGCAATCCAAAGCATACTTAATAGTGGTTGAAGGTGGGTGACAGTATCACAAGGCAAACAGTCATCTCACATGTGTCAGCATGCAGAATAAGTGTTGCTCAAGTCCATGCAATGTGAGTGTAGACAGCCCTAGTTAATAACAGCATACATGGCTGTGATGCATGTGTGTAGTTGTTTAGTGATTGGCTACACCCTGGAACACAATGTGTACAAGGACACAACATTGCTGTGCAAGTATTATAAGCTCTGCAATGTCCTGTGCACCATCACTCACAGGTATACATACCATGGCTGCATGTGTTATCTGTGTGTCACATAGATTTGCATGTCTGATTGCAGTGTCTGTGTCTGTAGCAGATAATTGTGGACACAGGTGTAGCACATGCATGCTATGTACACACGCGGGATGAGTGGTGCATGTAGACATGATGGAATACCAATGCTCGACATGGCCATTGTACAGTGGTTATGGTGAGTGTGGGTCATATTCCAGACATGCCAGTGCCAGCCATGACATAACATGCTACATGACTGCAACATTAAGCATCACACATACCCAATGTGTGTCATGTGACCTATACACCCAATTGCATTCCAGGACATATATGTGACACTTTGTACAGAATGCGACTGCTATGCATATTGTGTATAGTTGCATATGTGTGCACACACACAACATGCTATGCATATTGTTTATAGGTGCATATGTTTGCACACACACAACATTGAGGTGCAAAGCAATGACTGCTATGTGTAGTACTGTGGTCGCTGTAACTGTATGGGGTGTAGTACCATTAGCCATCATCATCATGCATCATGTGGACACTCAAGGCTACTAATGTGTGCCAGACCATGGCCTAGCATGTTGTACCTGAACCGCAGTGCCATGGCTACATTCACAATTACACAGCCAGATTGTACATGGGTGTGTGAGGTGCCCAATAGGGAGCATTGCCTAACATGACTGTGTTATGTGTTGAAGAGTGTTGCACAGCCCCATGCTAGGCCTCTACCCCTCAGGTATATTATGTGTGTTGTGTGGATGACATGTGGGATACTGAAGCGTGACCTTACAGCGGGTGTGTGGTTACACTATGTGTAGCATGTTGAGGTGTACTGCGCATGACAAACGTGTTATGTTGTGTACATGTGTATCAACTATGCCTATTCAATGTGCAGTACGGTGTTGCCACAATTGTGTCTGATGCTCTGTGTATCGCATGTGATTGAGGCAGCTACTGACATTACTGAGATGTGCAATGTCTCACAGCAAACATGCACAGCATGCATTATGCGTAGGTGTGTTACGTGTACATGTCCTACACCTCACCTATGACATGCACATTACATTACCCATAGTAAAGTTATAACACACTCACCAGCATGTATCGTCTGCCCTGCTGTCACACCAGAGGGACCTACAAGAATCATAATCATCATCCCCTTTTTCCCATTTACATGGGGTTGGGGTATCGTATTAACTGTAGCCAACTCTCTCGATTCAGTGCCACTCTCCTGCCTTCTTCAACATTCATGCCTGACTGTCGCAGATCTTCTTTCACACAATCCATCCACCTCTTTGCTGGACGCCCTCGATTCCTCTTACCTTCTTCCTGTCTGTCCCAAATCTCCCTCACCAGATTGTCTTCTGCTTTTCCACACCTGTGCCCATACCATCGTAATCTGTTTTCTTTGATCTTTTCTGCAGTTGGAGCTACTTTGGCTTCTGCTCTTATGTCCTCATTTCTTTGCCTGTCCCACAGTGTGTATCCTACCACCTTTCTCAGGCACTTCATTTCCATCACCTCTAGCTTATTTAACTGTTCTGCCTTTACTGCCCAGGTTTCTGTACCATACAGTAGTACTGGTCGCACCACTGTCTTGTACACCTTACTTTTCAGCTTCTTTGGCATTCTTCTGTCATATACTACACCTGATACTCTATGCCAGTTGGCTGCAGCCCCTCTGATTCTAGCTTTGACCTCTTCATTCAGACTACCCTTCTCCTCAACCACCCTTCCCAGATACTTGAAGCTGTTTACCTGTTCCACTATCTTCCCATCTATCTCTATTCTCAGCTTCTTCTGATTTTCCCAATCTGCTGCCATTACCAATGTCTTATCTGTGCTTAGTTTCATCCCATGTACCTTCAGATTTGCATTCCATTCTCCTATCCTTTGCTGAAGTTCTAGATCAGAGTCTGCCTGTACTGCCACATCGTCTGCATACAGCAGCTTTGTTGCTCTGACCCCTCCAACCTGTTTGCTGATGTAGTCCATTACCAGTATGAACAGCAGTGGGCTCAGAGCTGAAACCTGGTGTACACCCACTCCCACTGGGAACCCCTCAGTGAGGCCAAACACTGTTCATACTTGAGTCACTGGGTCCTTGTACATAGCCTGTACTAATTGTACCAATGTTTCTGGGACTTCAAAGCACCGCAGTACTGCCCAGATCAGCTTTCTTGGGACCTTGTCATATGCTTTCGCCAAGTCTAGGAAAGCCCAGTTTGACTCTCTCCTCTTCTCTAGTTTCTTCTCAAGTATCTGTCTCAGTGCAAACATTGGGTCAATTGTGCTGCATCCTGCTCTGAATCCAAACTGTTCATCTCCCATCTTACATTCTACTATTCTCTGTATCCGTTTATCAATCACCCTCTCCAGAACTTTCATGCAATGTGGTAGGTGTTTGATGCCTCTGTACTGTCCACAGTTGTGGATGTCCCCTTTGTTCTTGTACACTGGCACGAGTATGCTTATTCTCCAGTCATCTGGAGTACGCCTACAAGAATATGACACAGTTTGTCAGTGGCCACAACTGTGGTATTGCAACTGTGAGTTTGCTAAACTACAGTAGAACAACAGTCGACAGTCACAGGTGTACAGATAATATTCCAAATATCAGTATTGCACAACAATAGGCAGCACAACTGCTAAACACACAGTACACATCTCACATATGCATAATCTAACAATACAGGTAACAGTAGTCTACAGATAGGGCATGTTACCTGCATGCTCCATGTCAACATGCTGGGTGGCTCTGGCCTCCATGATGACACATGTCTGATGCTGTTGCTGTTGTGCAGGAGCCACCACGCTTAGGAGCAGCTCCTCCACTCTGGTGAGGGGGGGATGAATGGCCACCCCTCCACCTGTGGCAAGCTGTTGTCTATGGATATCAGATGCACGCTGCCGGACATGTCTAATTAAATCACTGCAGTGATGGCGTACCTGCTCATATGTCCAGTTATGCATGCCTATGTCATTTACCCGACGAACAAGATCTTGCCACAGTGCAGTCCGCTCATGCTGGTGCTGGCTGGCCCTGGAAAACAGCAGGGAATACTGCTGCACCAGGCTGTGGTGGATTTCCTGTTCCTCCGCTGCTGTATAGGATGGGTTGTGTTGATGGGCCATTACCCTGGAAGACAATTAAACGATATGTGTGAGCAAGTCATGTCACACACTTAACATTCTACAGTACAGATATCACTTAACTGCCATATATAGCATCTGTTTGTCTGTCAGAGGATACACACGTTCAATACCACATATCAGTGCTCAGCCCACAACTGGCTGGCAGTGCCTGGCATGCTCCATACATCAAACCACTGTACACCAGTACTCAGCACACTGTTTGTGACACAATGCACAACCTCGCCACGGGGGTATATATCAAGCTAATGCATGAAGAAAGATGCCATCCATTGCAATGAATGTAAAGTACAGTTACAGTATTACCAGTGAACCACCCTAGTCATTGCTGCCATACCGCTGCCTAACATATGTGCACAGTTGTTAATATAGGTGGCATACTGCTGTAACAGAGTATACATGTTGCTAGATACACACGCATACCCTGTAACACACAAATGATTGCGGGCATGGTACAGACATCATTACACACACATCAGACAGACATACAGCACACAACTGTATGCCAGCCCAGATTAGCTTTACCTGTGTACCATACAGTACTGTGTGCCACTACTTACAAAGCCTTATGCCTGAGGTATGTAATCTGTGCAGACTACAGGAAACACACAAGACAGTGTTTCCAAGCAATGTGAACATACACCATACTGTGATGTTTAGGCCTACAGCTTCAGGTAGTACTACAGTTCATATGGGAGATGGATTCACCAGCAGTACCACTTACTAAGCATACATGTATTGCTTTAGCCTACAATGGGACAATACAGTCGTCCACAAGGAACTACTTCACACCATATGCCATCCTACTGTGTCTACATCACAATAACTGACACATCTTTCTCTGGCCTCACACCTAGGACACAAACTACCATGACAGAAACAACTTCACACTAAGCTATCACACCTTTACAGAACTTGCACACATTCACTGTCGCACTCATTCCACCTCACATAGCAGGTATTGCACTGAATACATGTGTGTGTGCATCATATCATAGGTAGGTAATACGCTATTGGCCCTAGGGCCTAGAGCAGCCTAGCCATATGCTACCCTGGCCTTTGACACACATGTAATTTGATTTCACTTGCCACTGTCAACCGGAACCACAGTGGTGATTCCCAGGGTGTATTACCTATATCCCAAACAATCATCAGGGGTATGTATGACAACTGCTAATGAGGAGCCTTGTTTGCTATTGCTAGGTGGTTTATTCCAGAGTATGGCATATCTGTGTGATAGGAACCTATCCCTCCAGCATGTGCTGTTTAGTGAGCTGACGAGGATTAGGGCCCTTGAGCATGTAGCCCAGAGGGATTGTGATATGCTGACATGGTCGTTGTCCAACTGCTATGGGTGTGACATACCTCTGTATGCCCCACAGAGGTCACCTCTGGGTGGGCGGTATGCAACACAGACTAGCTGTGGTTTTGTGAGTCAGTCTGCATAGGGCATCTGTTTGAGGCCAGTATTACTCTTTGTGAGGTATGTCTGTGGCCTTTCCACTTGCTGTAGTTGTCATGTGAGGTACATACCACATGGAGCATTGTGATGAGTAGAGGGGAACACTGATCTATATTTCCCCAGATGACACACCTTTTGTGATGACACGTACCACATAGACAGATTACAAGACTAGTGTGGCACTGTGATTTTCAAAGGGGAGGCTACTGTCCACCTGTGTTCCATGTTCTCTTCTCACACCTTCAGTGTTAGGCAGGCTACCACCTATGTGGTAGTTAATGGGTACAGTGTTCTGGAATGGAGGTATGGCACTGCAGTATCAACACTGGTCTTCAGTCCATGCTTTGGTCACCAGGCACCTGTTGCAGTACGTATGACCCCGTGTCTCTCTCTCTCTCTCTCTATATATATATATATATATATATATATATATATATATATATATATATATATATATATATATATATATATACACACATACATCTAAACATCCATTGCTGTACATATAGATGTACATATAGCCACATATACAGCACACCTTTCATGGTGGGGATATCAATTATGCAACAGTTGTGAGACATACGGTTATGTAATGATATTGCACAGCGTTGTGCAGAATGCATTTTGGTGTCCGGCCATGTAGCTGTGGCAGGCCTCACTGGCTGTAACACAGCAGATCTGACAAATCAGTCCCACAGCGTTTAACCACCATATGACATATATCAGCACTGCATGCTGCTTTCTATGCCACACACTACAACCTACATAGATATATGCACATAGCAACCTTCAACAACATATATATGTCCACCCTTCACTAACAGTTGCAGTATGTCCCTTGCCCTATGCACATGTGCAGATACATATAGATATGTACTGCTGCCACATATGGATGATTCACAGTATGTAGAGTACTCTTCAAACTTCAAACACATCAATCACATGCCAGCAAATACATTTGTGTTACATACCTTACCTTTGTATTTCTCAGCTCCGTCTGTTGTTACTGTTTACTTTTTTTTTTTTTTTTTTTTTGGGTTTCCTCTGTCTGTTGAGGTTGCTCTTTGTTTTTCTGTCTGTCTGTTTCTGCCTCTTTGTCTCTGTCTCTCTCTCTTGCTCTCTCTCTCTCTGTTGCTGCAATGATATTATTGCATGTGTGGACAGCAAGTACAGCCTGCTTTTCTAGGTATCTGCACATGTGTATGTGATGGCCTCTGCACCATTTGGTGCCCACCATTTAGTAATTGCATGCAGCCTGCTGTGTGGTAATTGCAGTACTCACTGTGATTGCAGCCGACTGCTATAAAAAGCTAGGTTAGGTAGGCATAGCCCTTTCAGTTTTCCAATGTGAGGCCCATGCTTGTTTGCTCTGGACACCGTTGTGTCAGTCAGAAGGCTGGTATATGTCTCATATGTGAAGCTAAGGTTGTAGCCAGTGATATGCATGTTGTACTCAAACCTGAATGTTGCTGCTTCCAGTACACACTTCTCAGTGTAGAATTTTACTCACCCCTCCAAATGCTAACACAGGATACATGGGAGTATGTACTTTATTTTTGAATTAGACAATTAATTGTCATACAAAAGTAGTTATTGCAATTTATTCCTCTGGCACATGCACTGTTTGTGAACTGCTATACTGTAATTATTAAGTTACTCACTTCTGAACAGTTTGTGGTTTGTATGTGTTGACATTAGCACAGGCTGCTCAAGACAACTGGACATAATTCAGTACTGAGTATGCCTACCTACACCCTTGGTTGTGCCTGACTACACAGGTATATAGTACTTTTGGATAGGGGTGCAGAACTGCAGAGAGCATTATTTATTATCGTGTGATGTTTATCTTGCTGAACATACAGGGTTGCTGTGTACCTGTTAGTCTATCAAGGCAAGTAGTCTGTCTGCGTAGCTCCCACCTGTGGACATATCCAGATGGTAGCCAGAGGTTAGCCTATTATTCTTTGTCTGTGCACCAGACCAGTCTTTTCAGCACTGGAGCAATGGCATTGTCACAGTTGGTTGCTAGCAGTACATGGCTACATCCTTTGATATTTCTGTGTTGTACTCCTACATAAGGGCATGCTTGTGGAACTCCTTCCAAAGCTATTTGCAGAGTGTGTAACAGCAGAAAAGCTGATATGCCTGTGTGTTTCTGCCTCTGCCAGGCCTCAGATACTCCCAGGTATATATTTGAACAGCCTCAGGGAAAGGTACATATAAGTGAGATACACCTGCAATATATTACAGACATATTGCAGTTGAGACTTCGAGGGAATCGGAGCATATGTATTACTACACCTTTTCTGACGTGCAAGCAGTGTCTACACTCGCTTATTGACATTATTCATTATGTGATTCCCCACTTTTCTGCCTAATGTTAGTACTTTTCAGAGGGATTCAGAGGGGCACAGCTAACATTTGTTTATGAATCAGGGACATCCCTGTAAAGCAGTCACAGTTGGGGAGTCTGGCCTCTTCCCTATTCAAATATGCCAGTGTTTATCCTGCTCAGATACAGTGTGTGGTTTGTAAGGTGCTACTGTAACATTATTCCCTGCTAGAATGGCTGGTTCTCTTTTCACAGTCATGTCATGCAATTCCACAACAACTGCTGGTAAAGACCCACAGAACAAGATTTGTGTTATGGCATTCCTATTTTCCCTTTACAAATGCTTTGCTAAGCGCACACAAGGTCACACTCGCGCACCCCGCTAACTACTGCTTAAAATTGCTTACTCCTGCTAACCCCCGTGCTAATTTCTTTTAAAGAAAAAAAAATGGGGAGATAGGAAAGTGGTGAAAAAAGGGGCACAAAGTGGGAAATACAGTAGGGAAACCAGCTCGGGATGTGCAGGACGGGTGTAGGGAAGGTCCTTAGCTGCCCATTTTTTTACCAGCAACAGCTGTGCATATGTTAGAAATTGGTGTGAAATTTGAAACTTTCCACCCCTGGGAGAGGGGTGAGGACAACAGTGTATGTTGTACTGCCAATTATAATTATCAGTTTACATGTCCAGCGGACATGTGTGTGAAATGGGCAGCTATGTATGGGGCGTAATTTTTTTGTGGGAACAAATTGCCCTTATTTTGATTTTTTTTTCAGGAGAGAGTGGAATGTGAGGTAGAGGATGTAGGTATATTTGGGGAGGTAGGTTGGGGTGGTAAACAGACAAGACAAACAAGATGCATACAGGGGCAGAATATGTCACATGGGGTGGGTGAACACAATTGACGGGGAAGGATGTTTGGAAATCGCAAGCCCATGGGCCCACAGATGGTAACAGTGGAACTGAGATCCCCACCCATGGGCAGTCACCACTGCACCTTCACAGCCCTGAGGGTGGCTGTGCTGGGGGCTGTGTAGGAGGGGCAGACTCACCCGAGAGTCATGCCACTCTCGCCTCGAGCTGGGATAGGGGATCAGCGACTGAACGCTGGATCTCCCTACGCACCACAGCCCGGACCCTTTGGAGGGTGACAGGTGGCCCTTCTCTGCCCACGCTGACATGGGGGGGACATGCCACATCCCCTGCAGTGCTTCCACCTGAAGGTGGCACAGGACCAATGGAGGAGGGGAGCCTGGGCTGTGCACCGGACCTGCTGGTGCCAGGTGCAATTGCCAGCTGAGGAAGGACAGGTGGGTCCGCTGGGACCGGCTTCCCCATATGTTTTGTGTTTACGTGTATTTAATTACAACATAGACAACAGCATTCCAAATTAGTTGTAACAGCATGCAGTAATATTCCCATTAACCCAACACACCAGGGTTCCAACAGTTGAACAGCAAGCATAACACATGCATATATTGAACGACAGTGGCCAACAGCATGCAGGGATGATTGGTGGCAACAGGCCACCAAGATTGGGGTGTTTGAACTGGGCACATACATCAAAGTTCATGCAGATATTTATGGAACAATAGGACATATGTCCCAACAAATGTTGTGAGATTAGACATACCAATTGAGGTGTGGAATTGCATTGTTTATGCACATACAGTAGGGTGTAAAAAGATACCTCTATTAACATCTTATAAATACATTTAGTCTACACTACATTCCTATTGCCTGCAGGTGTATATCCCCTACATGTATTATTACACTTGGCAACGTGCATTAGGTTGTGTAATGGGTTTGGATAGTTCATTATATACCTGACCTATATCTGACATACTAACTGTCCAAGATGCAGATGTTACTGCTACATACTTATATATTTTATCTATATTTACATATCTACATATCTGGATGTGTTCACGTGACATTTTCTGTTACATTTCTACAGAAACCTACATTTCATGTAGCACAATCACCTTTCTGGGGTACACATTAACAAGCTACTCATGTGCTAGATTTACCTATGCATGCCAGCCAATTACCAACTGTTGAGGACTGTATATATGCTTCACAACTACTGGCACTTCCTTCATCCACTTCATATGGGACTGCCCAACTGTGGGTTGACAGCACTTATTAATCACATTACACAGTTTTCTACAGGCTCTCTCTCATTTATTTGATAATACGGTGCATATAGAAGACTTATTCAAGATGTATTATACCTTTATTAATAGGTTACAACACTCTTTTTTAGGCACGCCCACTTATGTTATATAACAGAACCTGCAGACATATTCTTCTGGACTTATTTGACCTTTATTAATGGGTTACCACACTCTTTTTCCAGCTCACTCACTTATGTTATATAACAGTACATGCAGAGGTATTTATTCTGGACTTCTTTTACCTTTATTAGTGGGTTACTACACTCTTTTTCTGGCTCTCTGACTTATTTTATATAACAGTACATGCAGAGACATTATTCAGGGCATGTTATGCCTTTATTATGGAGCTACAACACTTTTGTCCAGGCTCTCTCAGCTATTTTAAATAACAATACATGCAGAAGAATTACTAACCTGCCTGGTGGCATAGCCTTAGCAGCTTATCTGCATAGGCTTGCTGATTCGCAGCACGGTCACCTGCAGCTGTGGAGTAAATGAAGGGATATTGAGACATTCCTATCCATTATATAGTCTAAATTAGCATGTCCAACATACTTCATTCCATGGCTACTTACTCAGTGGTGGGGCATCACGCATCCCACAGGCCTCCTGTATCCATCGGTTCAGTAGGTCCTGCTTCTGTCTCTTCAGGTCTGCATGGTGGTGACGGACCTGCTCATCAGTCCGAGGAACACCTGTGGCACTGGTGAGGTCATGAGCTAACTGGTTCCAAGCCTCTGCTTTGTACTCCGTCCCTTGGAACTGGCACTGCAGGAGTCTTGACTCATGATGGTGGACAAGGAGCTAAATCATGTATTTCGACTCCTCGATGCCCCACTGTTGCGCTCTAAAGCATATACCCTCTCCAGCACCAGACATTCTGACTACAGATGGCAGCTACAATCAGTTATGGCGAGTATTCCCACCTATGGAGCTTATATATGCCGAATTTCCCGCACTTTTTAGTGATTGGCCGTTTTTGGAATTTCTCGGCTGACTGCAGACCTGCTTACCAATGGTTACTCTTCCATTTATTACTATATGTATGTTAACAGTGCATATTTATCCTAAGCAATTATAGCTTAGTGGTTCAGTGCTTTGACTAAGGTGCATGGTGTCCCAGGTTTGAACCTTGTCATTTCTTTTTATTTTACAACTGTCCAGATGGCTAGGGGGTGTGGCTGTGATTAGCCGACTTTGCTCCACATTGCTCCACGTTAATCCACGTTGCCCTGCGGTGTGCTGGTGAGCGCAGTGCTTAGCTATGGGCAACTATATTGCCCTTGGTAAAGCGCTGCTTAACTATGGGCAACTATATTGCCCTTGGTAAAGCACTGTTTAGCTATGGGCAACTATATTGCCCTTGGTAAAGCGCTGCCTAGCTATGGGCAACTTTATGGTGCTAGGCTTAACGCTGCTTAGCTACAAGCGATTGGATGTCAGGTTCCTTCTTATATGTAAATAATATACTTTTTGTTCACTGATACATAGGCCATTTTAATGCAGTTTAGTAAAATTTTATTTGTATATGTCTGGAATTCTTTCATATACTACTTTAAAATGTGAAATAGAAAGGGGTGCGGTGGGACTTGAATTGTGACTGCTTTCTCTGCGGGCGAAGTCTCTACCACTACACTATTGCTATATGGTTTGATTTGCATATATAGTTCTAATATGCTCTTCGATGTCACAATTGCTAACTGTGGCTAAGCAATGGGCACACCCACGCAAACAACTGCAAATATGGGCAGCTATATCGGGAATTATTAAAAGACATTTAAAATTCTACATTTTACAATTTTAATGGGGTTTACTATGTGGGGATGTGTAGTGTTGTGTTTGTTGACATTTGAGCGGACTCGCTCATATGTGCTGATGTTTCACAACTCTGAGTCTTGCAGGGGCGTAGACCTTTGCAGTACTCGCCAGTTGGACACGCCCCCTGCCTTCCTGCACGGTACGTGTTAGACTTGTGGATGAGTCAGCGTGCCCTCATGAATATGCCTGGCACGCTGACATCATACCGTTCAACTGCAGTTTCCGTGTAAGACTTATTTAGTCTTACACGGGTGATTAGTGAATCCGGGGGAGTAACTATTACGTTTATAATATTTTGTAAACAATGTACAATATGTCACCAACCACTCAAGCTACAAACATACTGTCAGCAGCTTTTTATTCATTTAGCGGAGAGCTTTCATATGAGGCTAGAAATTCTGTCTGTGTTACTTAGCTGTTGAGATATTTAGAAAAATGTGAAAATTATATCTAGGTAAATTAATATCATGAAAACAATAGTTAATATCTCTTTACTTGCACTAGACAGAGGTCAAATATTAATGCATTTGAGTTTGCCATTGTGTAAGCTTTAAAGTGAAGTCTTAAAACTTTGTACATAGCTTGGTTTTGGAATTATTGATGCAAATATGAACAAGAAATATTTGATGCCTAGAGGCATCAATAGGAGTTAACTGCAAATGCACCGGGAGGCATTACTTGGATGTAATGAGCAAATGAGATGTGAACAACAAAATGAAAGATATTGTAAAATTTGTTATGAAGAGGAAACAAAGGAGCATACTTTGACAGAGTACAGGGAGATGAAAATGTTTTGTGAAAAATTCTCAAGAGGACTATTCATGTGATTGTTTTCAGGAAATAAACATGCAGCCAGATTCAATAAAGCCTACATGGTCTGTTTACACCATATGCACATTGCTGTGTGACACGCACATGTTAGCACAAAGTTTTGGATTCAGTAAGTGACTCAACACCAAGTGCAGAGCCCCACACCACCTCACAAACAAGGTAAACACCATGGCATGCAAACTGCAGCATAAGCAGCTGAATTGTATGCTAATCAACCAATACAAGACAGTGGAGCTATTCAACAAGCTATAAAGCAACTGTGCAGACTCAGTGTTGGTTTTCCCTGAGAATTCCTAAACCTATTGGAATACAGCCATGGAAAAGAATCTACACAGAAACAATGTTAGGAGATGCTGTTACTTCACTTCATGTGTATGTGCAACAAGCTGATGTCTATGCTGGTGCTGCTGCTGCTAATAGACCAAGGCTAGGCAGGAGAAGCATTTTCAGACCCCGGACAACTTATAACAACCTACATGATGTGGAAATTGTAGAGCGCTACAGGGTAGATAGAGACACACTACAGGAACTCTGCAACCTCTGTCATCCTTAACTCAGAGCCAGAGCAAACCAAGGAAAACCCATCCCAGTGGAGACAAAGGTATGTGTAATACTTAGAATCTTAGCTACAGATGCCTTTCAGAGACCAACAGGGGGCATGCTGGGGGTGTCACAGGTATCAGTACCAGGATCCTCCATTAATTCTTGAATGCTATGCTCCAACATGCCAGTGACCACATATATTTTCTCCATACTCCTGAGGATAGGGCCAGAAATATGCAGGAGTTCTATCATGTAGCACACTACCCTGAAGCACTGGGTGCCACTGATTGCACATATATAGACATTAAGGCACCACCCAAGAAACAGGGAAGGGTCTACATTAATAGAAAGGGCTTCCACTCTATTAACTGCCAAGTCATGTGTAGTGCCAAGGGAATCACCTTGAACATGTGTGCTGGCAACCCTGGCAGTTACCACAACTCACATATCTGGCAAACCTCCCAACTGTATCAGATGTTCGCTACGGGGAATATCCCACAGGGTCATTTACTGGTGGATGCAGGTTATGCACTGGGACTGTAGCTTCATAGCCCTTCCCCCCACTGATGGAACATACACCTACGCTGAGTTATATACCAGTGGTTTATACAAGCACTTGTACAATTTAATTGACTCTGCTATACCTGATAGAACCAATGCTAAATATTCAAGGAAAAACAAACCTGCCTAGTAGACAACTGCCATTAATAGGCTATACAATAGGAGAAATAAATTGCTGTCTAAGAGTAGGAAGGAATGCTCTCAGAACTGGAAACACTCCCTTCTCAACTTAACAAGCAAATAAGATGCCTAGTAAAATCCTCCAAAGCTAACCACAAATCCAAATTAGCTTCCCTAACTAAGGCTAACCACAAGACATTCTTTAGTTACATCAATAACCTGAAAAATAAGGCCCAAATTTGTGCTGAACTTGTAGTTAATGGTACTACATACACAGAACATGTGGATAATAAAACCTTCTGGCTGACAGGTTCAGTGAAAACGTCACCCTCCTCTCCCTGACACATATACCCCAAAGCATGTGTAACATCTGTCACCCACCTAGTATCTCCAAGGAGCAGGTCTTAACTGCCCTCTCCAAGGCCAAAAACACAGCCTCTGTGGGACCAGACAACATTCCGGGCTGTGTTCTACATGGGTTAAAATAGGAATTAGCATCACTATTGGGCACGATTTTCAATCACAGCCTAAGCACTGGCTTCATTCCAGCAGAACAGGAAACCATCTACCATCATCCCTTTGCACAAAGGGGGTGCATCCACAGACTCAGGAACTATAGACCCATTAGCTCGAACAGCCTTATCTGCTAGGCCATGGAATGAATCATCATGGACTTTATTAACAAAGATATAGGAAATCTCCAGTTTGGCTTTGTCAAGGGGAAATCATGCCTGTTAAACTTGGTTGACATCTTTGAGGCAGTCAACAAAGCCCTAGTCTCTGCATATGGCCTACCTACACTTATTCAAGACCTTTGACACACTCCCCACTCAGGCACCATTGCTAAACTCACCCAGCTGGATATCAACCCATATATTGTCAGGTGGCTTGCAAACTGTCTCACTGATAGAACTCATATGGTCAAAATAGGGGACTCCACCTCCTCCAGCATACTCTAACCAGTGGTGTTCCACAGTGATCGGTTCTGGGACTCTACTGTTTGGAATCTACTTCTCTGAAGTATAGGCTAAAACTAAAGGACTGTTGCTGACAACGTTTGCTGATGACTGCAAACTGGGAGCTATCATTGAAACCCCCAGTGATGTCAATATCCTGCAAGGTCATATGCAAGGCAATGACTGGTGCCAAAATCATGGTCTTTAATGTAAAGCAAAAATAATGCATTATCATCCCCTTCTGCAAGAGTGATATTCCTGCAAACCACCCCATTAATAGCAATACCCTTAACACACAGTCAGTGGTGAGAGATCTGGGCACACAGGTTGACAGCAACCTTAACTTCGATCACCGTGTCTTCACAGTGCTAAGTATAGCATTTTAAATTGATCATGTCATAAGTAAGGGCATTACTTCCAGAAAAAAGAGGTTATAACCCCCCTGTACTCTTTCCACATCAGGTCAATAATAGAGTACAATGCTCTCTTTTGTATGTTCCTTACCAAACATCTGCAGCAATTGCAGAGACCAAAAAGGTTCTTTACAAAGAAAATTCAGACTCTTCAAGATCTGTCTTATGCGGACAGACTGAAATCATGGTCACTTTACTCTGTGTCATACAGACTGCTCAGAGGTGACCTGTGCCTTGCATATAGAGCAATCTCTGACCCAGCTTTAATGGAAATGGTACATATTCACAAGTCAAATGCCACATGGGTCACTCACTCAAAGAACCTTAACCTGATATGTGGCATCAACAGAACTTAATGGAGAGACAGATTTACCTCACAGAGGTTGCCCCATCATTGGAACAAGCTTCCTATTCATGTTAAACAAAGCCCCTCATTGGCCCTATTTAAGCATAACTTGGATGACTGGATGAGTAATGGGTTCCACTTGTGTCTCTCTTGGACAGGGGCAATAGGTGCTGATTTTAGTGTCTGCTTGAACTAGACACCCTTGGGAACATGGTTTGAACTTGGCTAGACTTGTAAGGGTCCTGGGGCCGTTAGCCTAGTAAGCTCCTATGATCGTATGTATTGGCTGTGTACTCCTTGCATCAGACAGGGTCAGCCCTGAAATAAAACTGTTGCAACACTCAGAGATTCCTTGACTTCGTCAATGTTAAAGCATTGGATCAGCTGGTCAACACCCCCACAAGAGGTGAAAATATCCTGGACCTGGTACTAACCAACATGAGTAGCCACTGTAGCACCCCTACAGTGTCATCCTCCTTGGTAAGATCTGACAATAAAGCAATAACATTCAAAGTAATCATCTCCTCTTACCCCCTCCCCCTTGACAGGGTCGAATAATACAACTTTTCCAAAGCTGACTACAACCTCCTGAGAGCAGGTATATGCAGCTTCACAGCCACCATCCCTTCAGCTGGAACAAGCACTAATGTCCAAGCCTACACTAAAAGACAATATGAGCACCTATATAGCTGCATGGGCTCAGCAATACCTGACAGGACCAAATCATCTTCCTCAAGGAAGAGGAAACCTGTCTGGTGGACAGCAGCAATAAACATAATCTATAATAAAAGGGAACAATTGCTGTCCAGAACCAAGAAGGAGCACGTGCCAAGTTGGAAGAAATCTCTACTTTGTCTGAACAAGCAAATAAGGTCACTTGTGAAATCTTCTAAGGCTAACTTTGAGTCCAAATTGGCCACTTCCACTAAGGACAATCACAAGGCCTTCTTCATATATGTCCACAATCTCAAATGTAACTCCCAAATCTGCTTTGAATTGGTGGTGAAGAATACCACATACACAAATTCCATAGATATAGCCAACCTGCCGGCAGACAAGTTGAGTGAAAATGTCACCCCTACTGTCCCCCATCAGTAAACTAGAACATCACCAGCACCTGCCCCCCTCCTCTCATCACCAGGGAGCAAGTTGTTAATGCCTTCTCAAAGGCAAAAAATACAGCTTCCATGGGACCCGACAATATCCCTGGCTGTGTCCTACATGAACTCAGACAAGAGTTCTCAGCACCACTAGGCACCTTATTCAACCAAAGTCTGTGCACCGGCTTCATCCCAGCAGAATGGAGGACAGCCACTCTCATCCCTCTGCACAAAGGTGCAGCATCCACTAACCCAGGCAATTATAACTCCATCAGCCTAATTAGCCTGATCTCCAAGGCCATGGAATGCATTATCATGGACCTTATAAACTAGGGCATTGGCAACCTACAAACGCTTGATCCTACACAGTTTGGTTTTGTCACAGGGAGATCATACCTGTTAAACTTGGTTGCCTTCTTCAAAACAGTCACCAAAGCCATGGATGAGGGCAAGACAGTGCATACCACCTATCTTGACCTATCCAAAGCCTTCGACACTATTCCCCACTCGAGCATAATAGATAAACTCTCCCAGCTAGGAATCAACCCATCTGTTACCAGATGGTAGCTAACTGGCTCACTGATAGAACCCACTTAGTCAAAATAGGGGAAGCCACCTCTAGTAGCAGACCCATAACAAGCGACGTACCCCAAGGATCAGTCTTGGGGCCTCTACTGTTTGGGATATACGTTTCTGAGGTACAAGCCAAAATCAGTGGTCTGTGGCTGACCAAGTTTGCAGATGACTGCACGCTGGGCACCATCATAAATTCCTAAGTGATGTGAACATCCTGCAAAAGGGCCTTAAGCAAACTAATGACTGGTGCCAGGACCATGGCCTCAAACTGAATGCCAAGAAATGCATCATTATCCCCTTTGGGGATAATGGTATCCCCACCAATTATCACATTAATAACAATGTACTAAGCATGCAATCAATTGTGAGGGACTTGGGCATCCAGGTTGATAGCAACCTGACTTTTGACCACCATGTTGTCTCCATTATACGGAAGGCTTTCTACATGGCCCTCCTCATAAGTAAGGGTATTTCATCCAGGAATAAGGAGGTCCTAACATCCCTGTACTCCTCCCTTATCAGACCCATTATCAAGTACAATGCCCCCTTCGGCATGTACCTTGCCAAGCACATGCAGCTGTTGGAGAGATGACAGAAGTTTCTGATCAGGAAAATCCAAGGTCTCAAACACCTATCCTATACAGATAGGCTAACAGCCCTGTCCCCCTACTCAGTCTCATACAAACTGCTCAGAGGTGACCTGCATCTGGCATACAAGACTGTCTCAGACGTAGCTTTGATGGAGTTTCTGTATATCCATAAGTCAAACTCCACTCTCGCAACCCACATGCAAGGTCTCAACCTGGTCTATGACATTAATAGAACTTGTTGGCAGGATAGATTTGTCTCCCAACAACTCCCCCATCAGTGGAATAGACTTCCTCTCCATGTCAATCAGAGTACTTCACTAGCCCTCTTTAAGAGGACTGGATGACTGGATGGGAAACAGAAAATATTCCCCTGGGATCCCATTTGTGTCCCTGCTGGACAGGGAAAACAGGTGCTGACTTTGTGGGAACATGGGTGAAATTTTTGGCTAGGCTTATAAGGGTGCCCAAGCCAACAGCCTAGTATCATTCTATGACCCTATGAACCTATGAACTGCTGGATTTACAAGGAAGTCTTGAACCATAGTCCAACCAGGGGCTCCAATATCCTAGACCTGGTCATTACCAACATGGGAAATTGATGCTCCACACCTATGGTCACCCCCTCATTGGTCAGGTCAGACCATAAGCTAATCACCCTTAACATCCACATCCCACCCCCACCCCCCAGTAAGGAAACCGCCATAAAAAAACTTCTCCAAAGCCAACTTCATGCTACTCAAGTCAGAAGTTACAAACTTCATGACACCCATGCAGACGGGAACTGAAAGTTCGACTGCTGAGTCCTACACTAAGGCACTGTACAAGCATATCCACTCATGCA
Source organism: Protopterus annectens (assembly GCF_019279795.1). Lineage (NCBI taxonomy): Eukaryota > Metazoa > Chordata > Ceratodontiformes > Protopteridae > Protopterus > Protopterus annectens. Next base: position 1,704,765,994 of record NC_056731.1, read on the forward strand.
TGAATCGTGCTATCCCAAATAGAACCAAGATGCTCTCCTCCAAAAAAAGGAAGCCAATCTTGTGGTCCCCTGTCATAAACAAACTTTACAAGAAAAGGAAGAAACTGTTGCAGAAAAGAGGAAAATCCCAGGATGCAAAAAACTCCCTTACCAGCTTCAGTAAGAAGCTGAGATCCCTCATAAAATCTTCCAAAGCTAGTTACAAAAATAAAATTGCCAAAGATTCCAAAGACAAATCACAAGGCATTCTATAACTATGTCAAGAATCTAAATGGCAATGCTCAGATCTGCTCTGAGCTACAACAGAATGGCATTAAATATATTGATCCCAAGGATATTGCCAATATCCTGGCAGATTGATTCAGTGCCAACTTCACGCCCCTCTCACCCCCTAAAAGGCCCATCTCAATACCAGAAGATTGACAAATTCTGGTAATAATGGCAACACAGGTAAAAAAACGCACTCTCCAATGCTAAAAATACAGCATCCTTGGGACCAGATGACATCCCTGGCTGTGTACTACATGAACTACAAAATGAACTGGCACCTCACCTAAGTGTCATGTTTAATCATACCCTCACCTCAGGCTTCATGCCCACTGAGTGGCGCACAGCTACAGTTATCCCACTCCACAAGGGGGGATCCACCTTGGATCCTGGGAACTACCGCCCCATCAGTCTGACGAGCCTGATCTGCAAGGCCATGGAACGTATTATCATGGAACTTATAAACAAAGACATTAGCAACCTTAAAACACTGGACCCCACCCAGTTTGGGTTCATGAAGGGCCAATCTTGTCTCCTGAACCTGATTGACTTCTTTGAATCAGTCTCCCGCACCATGGATGAGGGTAAGGTAGTCCACACAGCCTATCTGGACCTTGCCAAGGCCTTTGACACCATCTCCCACTCTGGAGTCATAGATAAACTTACTAAGATGGGCATTAATCCCAATGTCACTCGCGTTGCCAACTGGCTTACTGACAGAACCCACACTGTAAAAGTAGCTGACTCCAAATCCAGCTCCAGACAAGAGACAAGTGGAGTACCTCAAAGTTCAGTCCTGGGACCTCTCTTGTTTGGCATCTACTTCTCTGAAGTACAGGCCAACACTGAGGAACTCTGGCGAACAAAATTTGTAGATGACTGCAAACTGGGAGCCATTATTAAATCCCCAACTGATGTTGATACTCTACAAAAGGGCCTTACAGAAACAGATGCTTGCTGCCAGAGCCATGGGCTCAAGCTCAATGCCAAGAAATGTATAGTTATCCCCTTTGGGAAAAAAACATGTACCAGTGAATTGCCACATAGGTGGCAGTACACTAAACACCGAAAGTGTGATAAGAGACTTAGGGACACAGGTAGACAGTGGTCTCACCTTCAATAACCACATCACCAAAACAATCAGGAAATCCTTCTATGTGGCACACCTCATCACTAAGGGCTTTTCATCCAGAAAAAAGGAGGTCATTATCCCACTGCACTCATCCCTCATTAGACCCATTATAAAATACAACGCCCCATTTGGTATGTACCTCTCAAGACATCTGCAACAACTGGAAAGGCCGCAGAAATACCTCACTAAAAGAATCACAGGCCTAAAGCAGATGCCCTATGTTATACTCTGTCGCATATTGTCTAGTCCAAGGCGATCTCTGCTTAACATAGAAGGCCATGTCAAACCCAGAGCTGTTGGACATGCTACACTTAAAGAAATCCCAATCCCTCAGAGCCACACGCTCCAGGGATCTAAACCTTGTCATCACAATAAACAAAATATGCTGGAGAGATAGGTTCCTGATCCAGAGACTCCCCAGACTCTGGAATAGACTGCTCATACATGTCAAGCAGAGCACCTCTTTAGCCCTCTTCAAAAGAAACCTTGATGACTGGATGGGAGAAAGGAAATTCACCCCAGGGATCATGTCAGTCGCCCTGCTAGACAGGGGTCCAGGGAAGTAAAATAGTGTGGGAAGAAATAGCCAGGGAATTGTTATGGCTAGGCTTGTATAGGCCCTAGGGCCGATAGCCAAGTACCAACCTATGAACCTATGAACCCGGAGTATATTGTGTAATAATATAAATGACTGGAATATCCTTGCATTTTGTTACTTGGTAGTGTAGGCAAGTAAAAGGTGGGAGATTTGTACAGCAATGACCTTAACATGTGACAGCACAGACTTATTTGACCTATATGTGTCCATTACTAAGTAGTAGGCCTCAGGTATCAAAGAGTCACACAGTCATACCTCTCAAAAATAGTGATGCTCACTGTATGCCCTCAGTTTAGCACCATGCGTTTGTACTGGAAAATCATTACAGAAGTTAGAAAGTAATGATACACATTTCAGTTTCAGACTACACAACTCTCACAAGATCATTCACAATACATTTGGAAAATTTTGATGTTATCTAAGACCAATATAAGTCAAATGTACAATTACAGTTCAACATCACAAATGCAAATATACTAAGCACTAAGTCAGCTATGCAATCTGAGCATCAGAGACAAAGATTATGTATCCCTAAATCCAAAAGTTACAAAACAGGGATATGGCACAGTTATCATCACTTGTACAGGGTACTGTGGGAAGGGGATATGAAGCCAAGGCTGACAAAAAAGGTTGGTGAGTGTGTGTGTGAGTAAGAAACAGAACCAGGAAGACATTTGGAAAAAACAACAAATGGCCAGTGAGATAAAATGAATTTTAAGCTGCACAGCTGAACCATGTAACTGTTGTGTGCATGTGTCTGTAGGAGTCCTCCAGTGGAAATTGGTGCATGATTGTCTGCATGACCAAAGCCAAACTTTGTGCTATCTCTACATCTTGGTATGTCATACAGGTGTGAGCTGTGCATGGTGAAGGTGCCTGTTCATCATTGTCATCCCCAACCAGAAGAGCTGGCTCTGCCAGGAGTTGCACTGGCATGTCCATGCCCATGGTCAGATGCAGTGCTTCTACCCGAATGTGACTAATTTCTTCTGAATGAGCTCCCCTCATGAGCATGCCCAGGACCACAAACTCACGGACTACCACATCTGGGTGTGGACAGCTCATTGATTGAGCAGTGGAAATACTGCCACTATGGGAGCATGATTGGGCATGGCCATTTTGGCTAACAGTAGATTATGTGGGTGACCTACATGCATGAGGATGCCGCCTCCCCTCCCAGCAGACGTTCTATCACAGACACTGGTCATTCCACCACAGACACTGCTCATTCCAGTGTGTCATTCTTCCAATCCATTGAATCAGCAACATGGTGGAGGCAGTCATGAATGTCAGCCTGTGCCACATCTAAAACCCTAGCATTTCTCTGGAGCACTTATGGGAAAATGTCTGTGCCTCCATGATGGCCCTAAACATATGTTGAGTGACAAGTTTGCAGACACCTGGATCAGGGTAAGGACAACATCATCACAATTAATAGTAACACAGGGGTAATATTTTTACCCCCTTTATATGTCCATTAACTATACTTTCTACAAGAACATGGATGACAACTCCAACCTAAGCTAATCAATCAGAATGTGTTATCAACTGTAGCAATCTTCAATCCCCACAAAAAAAAAATATTGTGAAACAGATGTAACATATTGATTTAAATTATTTTACTATACAGGAGTATTCAACAATTGAGATAAAAAGCCTACCTGGAAGCTCTTCCTGGGACATGTATGCTGTCCCCTGAAAAAGTAGCACTGGTGTTGAGGACATGCTGCTCTGCACTTTTTTGAGAACTGTCTGGATCCCTGACAGTGGACAGGAACTCTTAATTTGATGTTAGTGGTGGCTCTGTAGTAGGTCCCCCAGTACCCATCCAGTCATAGCCAACTGCAGCTACTCTCCTCCATGCTGATGAGATCATATCATGGACCCTATGGTGCAACTGCTCATATGTCTTGTTATGGCCACCGATGGCATTAACATTGTCAACAATCTGCCACCAAATCTGCATGTCTGCATGTCATATCTCCTTGTCATCTTTCAAGCAAGAAGACACCATGTTGCCTAAAAGAGTCAACAATAACCTGATTTTAAGCATCACTGAAGGGTGGTCTTTGAGGATTGAGATGCCAGGGTGGCATAGCTCTACATGCCCTAAAAAGACAACCAAAGGATAATACACATAGGTATCACATAACTATAAAATAACTGTTTCCAGATAAAACAGAAAAGGTAGCATTTCAGTATTACCCACTGGAGAAACATAAAACAGTCTAGAGACCTGAAATATGAACAACTGGCTGGATGCAAAAAAAAAGGAGAGTAACAATAGCAACATATCCTTGTTTGTGCCATAACAGAAATGCAGAACAGGCAGATGATACATTTTGCTAACAAACCATCTTTGAAATACTAAAAGTGTTTGCAAAGCAACCGTCCCTGAAACGTCTACACATTTAACACAGGACATTCCACTTTAAGATATTACCTATCACGTATACCTGTGAAGTGCCTTGATAAACATGCCCATGGCATCAGTACACTTCTAATTAATGCATACAGATAAAAGTGTAAAAGACTTTGCTTCAAAATTTTCTTAATTACATTCCAGCATATGCAGTATGTAGCTGACAAAATGCAAGCATACCTTTCCAAGTTCAGTAGTCCACTGTGCAGATATATCCCAAATTAATAGACTCTTTTCTGTATTATTCACATAAACAAGTCTCCTCACCTTCTGTTTTCCTAGATACATGGTTGCCTTTTATGGTGTACATTCAGGGCTGTTAGCAGGTTGAAGATGCAGTGACTAGAATTGCTGAATCCCAAATACTTGGCTCCACATAGCATATGTAAACACAGTGCAAGCACTCCCTCCGTGTTTGTTTTTCATGGATTGCAACTGTGAATGATTACTAGTTGGGAGAAGGAAAACACAACACTGTGGGATGCCCTACATCCTGTGGGTGTGTCATGCTAGACTTACAAACTGTTAGATGTAAGGCTGAAAATGTAAGTAAGCAGCACACAATTCACAGGTTATGTTCATTAACATCCAACCTCCCCTTCATTTGTTGTCAGCTGCATAAGATATTATTGACATTTAATATCCTCACACATTTTAAGGCCAATTATATAGAATGTATTACAGACTGCATGTCTTAGATTACTGGCCCAATAAAAGAGGAATGGCCAAGAAACACAGAGAGGTAAAACAAAGCTGTATATTTGCAAGCAATAGTCATAACTGGTTGTGTGATCACTTAGTGAACTACAGCCAAAATATTAAATGTACATACAACAGTTGTATGGTTTCCTATTACTGTAGATTATGTTGCAGTTGGTTGTATGCAGAATGAGTTTCTTGCTGCATAGCTATTTATGTGGCAAAGAAAGATAATGCCCTGTTCCTGTGTTCTGGACATTCATTGAACTGAGAATTCAAATCTGGACCGACGTAGGAATATCTCATTTGAACCAACATTTTCTAGTGTGTATGTAATAGATTTTTTCCTCATTTCAACTACTTGTCTGTTTTTCTTTTTTTTCTTTTTTTTTGGGGGGGGTGGACAGTGCTTTTGCAATGCACCACTTAGCACAATCACAGAAAGAGGAGGAAAATGAATGTCAGGTTTGGCTGTGCTTATCTCATTTGCATGAAGCACAATAGTGTGCAAACTGGACAACTGGCCCACCCAGGCAGCAGACAGAATACCTGCAGACAGGACTCAGACAGCCAATAATTGAAACTGGATACATTCAATTAATTCTGTTTGGCACTGAGCAAACCTGCTAAGCAGCATTGTGTGGTGGTTAACACAAAGACCTTAAGAATTATTAGAAAATTAGGGAATATCATGTAACTAGTCCTGTGTGAGCAAGTGTAAGTGTAGGGCTGCAGTACAGATGGTCCTTGTTTCTAGTACAGGGTGAGCAACCTTTTTGTTACTGTTGTATCAGTGCAGTTCATAGCAATGGACTGAAAAATAGACAAGTGTTATTTCAACATTCTTGTGGCAACAGTTGTAAGTGTAGGACTGCCATACACATGGTCCTATGTTTTAATACAGGATATTCTGTACATTCTTACTGTTGTTGGACTTCCTATTATATTCACTCTCATTTATAACACTTCAGCTAGTAGAGCTGATATGAATTGTATGTGTGAGGGGTGAGATACCATTATTGTGTTTTCAGATGTATGACTGAGGGTATACTGTGTACTATAGTGCTGTAAGTATAATTCTGCTATCTGGACTTTCATGACCTTCACAATTACCTAAGATACACACACAACTGGATCTATATCCAATAAGCTTCTCAGGTCACACACATGCATGTATAACAGCCATAATGTCACCTGTATTCATGTATGAATTCTGATTATGTCTGAGCAACACTTCTTCTGTGGCAAAGATGGAAGATCAATGCTGTTGAAGAAAATGTTTTGCCCCTTATGCCTAAGTTTGAATCCCACCATGTAAAAATCATTTTTCTCAGTGTAGAATGGTAAAAACAAATGAGTCAAATCATTACATTTATGCCCTCAGTGCTTTTCGGCAAATCTAGCTCACCTAACAATTACCTTCCAATTTCCAATATATATTCCCAGGCTACATCAGTAGACACCCCTCAAACTAAAGCCAAATGTCAGATTAACCTTCCAGTTGCAATTATTTAATTCATCCCTGCTTGGCACTGTTGCTCTCCACTTAGCATCTCACAAATACGGTTATGACCATTGCTTGGATTTGCTCACTACCAGTAAACATGATAGCTGTTATTGGTGGGAAAGCATCAGTCTCCATTGCACCAGTTCAGATGGTAGACATGACTGGCATTAGAGGGGAAGGTGCCAGGTTTAGGGCACAAAGGTCAGGTGCCCAAGAGTCCTGGATATTTACTGGACTCCTGGTAAAGCACCACAGCCAAGGGCTTCTGCAGGGGGACTCTTCTGGCTCCCAGTACAAGTCTGAGGAATGAAATAGTTTGGCCTAGGCTGTATCCAGTTCCACTGGTATTGAATACACTTGACAGCAATGTAGAAATCATTTTAATGACTTACACAGGAGAAAAAGGGATTCTGTTCTTTTCTATTCTTTACTCAGCTGCCACTGAGCATGATTTCAACTGGCAAGCTCATGTTGCTTGATTGGAGAGACTGAGGGAAGCAAGCGGTATGTATGCAGCAGAAGGGAAGTGTTATTGTAGCAATAAATGTTAAAGATATCCTTTCTGGTCTTTTATAGAGTTGTATCAAATTGAGCATGCATATCCAAACTGTAAAAGCAAATATGCATGCATGTAGCACAAAATAATTATAAGATTGCAATATTATACTGTAGTCAGAGGTTGTGGGCTCAAATACCAAAATTCACAAGTATACAGTACTGTTATTTCTTCAATAATATTTACATTAAATTAAACACTCTATACAAGTGGCTCAAATCCCCTGCTGTAATCTGTAAGCTGTATAATTGGAACATGCATATGTGCAATATATGCACATTTCAAGGATTACTTTCAGCAATCTGTAGTATATCATGTATGTGTTAGGATCTATACTTAAATGTAATACTTCAGATAAAAGAGTTGTAAAATTGTATTAATACAGTGTATGTCATATTTTAAGGTACTAATTTTATCTCTTTTTCTCTCTCACCTCAATCCTTATCTCTCTTGTTTTATTTTGTATTATGTGTCGTCAGAATGTCTGCATGGCATCCACATGTACAATATCGCTAAATGCTACACAGCACAACAAGATAGGCCAGCCCAGTGGACCAGCCTTCCCCTGCTCCACTGGCTCCAGCACCAATGCCCAGCATGTCTGGAAACCAACCTGGCAACACTGCCTCTATTGCTCCTGGACTACCTGTGCCCTCAGGTAGTACTACCTTGGAAGCTGGTGCACTCCAGCCACCAGGGGAGTAAGGGGACAGTGATGACAGTCCAGGAATCGATTCTCCTGCATTGTCCTCTCCCTCATCGCAATCATGGTGTCCCCAAACTTTTGTGCCCATCACCATCCCTGTCTCTTGTCTTTTTTTGTCTTGTATTATTTACATTTGCTTCCTCACCCACTCAACTTACCTGACCCAGATTTACCCATGCCCCTTACCCAGCAGATCTCTTTTACTGAATTTAAAAAAAAATGGGCACCTGTCCCACAAACATAAAATTGTCCCTTACATAGCTCTCCATTTCACACATGTGTTTTCTTGACACACTTGATTTGGTCCAATTGGCTATACAACATAATTGCATTGTTGTCACCATCTTTGTGGAGTTGACAGTCCAATTCAGTTAATATTCTGCACATATTTTCATTTTACACTGTTAAAGAAATGGATAGCTATGGTTCTTTCCTAACTCCATCCAGCACATTCCTGTACTGCTTTCTGTTTCTTCTTCCTCCTGCTTGTTCCCCATTTTACCACTTTACTATCAACCCATAATTTTAACACCTATAATCTGGTCAAAAAACAGAATTACACAAAACACATTTAATTAGCAGAAAAAGCAACGGATCCCTTCATTTTTTGGGCTGTACATTTATGCAAAGGTGTGCATCACACACCAATGTGCAGTGACAATGAGCAGCAGTAAAATGATGAGGTTACCTCCATGCAATGCTGCTTAATCTCACTGCACTATGTTAACACTCAGCAACACATGCACTATAAACAATTCATGTCATTGCATTATCAATGTTTATTTAAACATCTTTAGAAGTATTGGATATACCTGGATTCAAACCCAGTATCATGTAGTCTCAAAAGGAAATGTGTAAAATGCATTTACACCTGCTGTCACAGAGTCAGTTAAGCAGCAGGTGTGTTTCATAGAGTTTATACTAACTTTCAGACTTTAGCAATGCGGCTCGCATTTGCACACTACTTAACTAAGCGCTAACATGGAAAGTATTGGAAATGTGTATCTCGCATGTGCAAACCCTTTACCAACCATTGCGCAAATCTGCTGCTCACTGCACTATGGAAAAGTACATATTATTTTGTTTTACATTTCCTATTTATGACATGCAATTACATGTAGAATCATAAGAAACTGAAGGTCCTACCTAACAATATGTCACATATTTACAATATAGCAATGTGTTGCCTCCCCCCAGCACTGCAACTCTGGTGTCTCAGAATTTTATCCACACATATATCACCTAGACCACAGAAAATAATATCAAATGTTGTATGATATGCAATGCACATCAATCCGGTAACATGCAGAACTATAACTATTAACCCATTAGCTTAAAAAGCCTTATCTGCAAGGCTAGGGAAGAAATCAGCATAGACCTTATCCACAGGGACATAGGTGATCTTCAACAGACATGACCCGGCCCATTTTTGTTTTGTCAAGGGTAGAGCTTGCTTATTAAACCTAGTGCACTTTGCTACTGACCCTAAAGACCTAAATAAGGGATAACAGGATATACCACTAGAGGAGTTATCCAACACCTTTGACACTATCCCCATTCAGTTATCATAGAGAAAATCTCCCATCTGGGAATTATCCCATACATTATTAGATGGATACCCAAATGGCTCACTGACAGACCACACACTGTCAAAGTTGAGGACTATACCTCCACCACTAGACCACTTACCAATGGAACCACAAGGGTCTGTGCTGGGTCCTGAACTGTCTGGAAAGTATTTCTCTGAAACCCAGGTAAAGATAGATGGCCTGTGGCTTACCAAGTTGGGATATCACTGTCAACTGCATGCAGTCATATAGAGTCCACCAGTGATGTTAACATATTACAGAAGGGGCTGACACAGACAAATAATTGGTGCCAAACTCATGGACTGAACAATAAAACAAAAAACAAAATGCCTAACTCTCCCCTCTGGAAATGAAGCATATCTGTTAATTATGATATACATAGCACCTCTCTAAGTTCAAACACAGTGTTGCTAGACTTGGGAACAAATGTTGATAGCAATCTACACTTCAATCACTATGTGTCCATAGTGGTGAAACACACATTCTACATTGGGCACCTCATAAATAAACCATTACATCCAAGACCAGGGAGGCCAAAAGCTCTGCTGTACTCTTTCCTTATTAGACCACTAATTGAGTACAATGCTCTCTTCTGTCTGTACCTCACCAGACACCTGCAGCAACTAGAGAAAACACAGAGGTTTGTGACTGGGAGAATCCAGGGCCTCAAAAACATGACATACATGGAAAGACTGAAAGACCTGTCACTGTACTCAGTATCATGCAGGCTGCCGCAAAGTGACCTATGCCTGGGCTATAGAGCAGTCTCAGACCCTGCCCTACTGAAAATGCTGGATATCTGCAAATCAAATGGAACAAGAATAACTTACTCCAGCAATCTCAACCTAGCCTGTGAGTTATCCAAGGCCTTTGACACTATCCCCAATTCAGTTATCGTAGAGAAAATCTCCCATCTGGGAATTAACCCATACATTATTAGATGGTACCCAATTGACTCATTGACAGAACACACACTGTCAAAGTTGGGGACTGCACCTCCACCACTAAACCACTTACCAGTGGAATAAAATGATCTTTGCTGGGTCCTCAATTGTTTGGAAAGTATTTCTCTGGAACCTAGGTAAAGGTAGATGGCCTGTGGCTTACCAAGTTTGGAGATCACTACGAACTGGATGCAGACATATAGAGTCCTCCAATGATGTTAGCATATTACAGAAGGGGCTGACACAAGACAAATGATTGGTGCCAAATGCACAGACTGAATACTAAAGCAAAAAAATGTCTCATTCTACCCTTTGGAAATTAAGTACCCCTGTTAATTAGGATATTCATAGCACCCCTCTAAGCTCAAACACAGTGTTGCTAGACTTGGGAACAAATGGTGATAACAATCTACACTTCAATCACTATGTGTCCATAGTGGTGAGACACACATTCTACATTGCACACCTCATAAATAAGACCATAACATCCAAGACCAGGGAGGTCAAAAGCTCTGCTGTACTCTTTCCTTATCAGACCACTAATTGAGTGCAATGCTCCCTTCTGTCTGTACCTCACCAGACACCTGCAGCAACTGGAGAAAACACAGAGGTTTGTGACTGGGAGAATCCAGGGCCTCCAAAACATGATATACATGGAAAGACCAAAAGACCTGTCACTGTACTCAGTATCATGCAGGCTGCTGAGAAGTAACATATGCCTGGTATACAAAGCAGTCTCAGACCCTGCCCTACTGGAAATGCTGGATATCTGCAAATCAAATGGGACAAGAATAACTTACTCCAGGGATCTCAACCTAGCCTGTGACATAAACAGCACATGCTAGGGAGACAGATATATCTTCTACTGATTGCCACTCCTCAGTAATAGGCTACCACTGCATGTGAAGCAGTACTCCTCAATGACCTTATTCAAGTGTAACCTTAAGAACTGAATGGGTGATTGTAAATTTACCCGTAGGGTGGACCCTATGTCCCTCATGCACAGGGTCAGTGCTGATCACAAAATCACTCTGCTAACAATGACCATCTAACTATGCTCAGTAAAGGTACTTGTGTTTTTACACGGCTAGGCTTGTAAATGCAGTTGCACCATTAGGCTAGTAACTTCCTATACATCTATGAATTTATGAACCTATGCAGGCCTCCCAGCATCTCCTCTCCAACATCCCCTGCTGATGTCATCCACTGTAAGTTGACCTGCAGTCTTGTAAAAGTCAGACTCATGCTGTGGTGCTTACATAAAGTACTGAGTTCTGTAGTCTGTGTTACTTAGGTAGGGGTTATGTTCTTCCTGCAGTCAACTGTGTGTGTGTGCGTGTGTGTGTGTGTGTGTGTTTGCATGCATGTGTGTGAGTGTGTGTGTGTGTGTGTGTGTGTGTGTGTGTGTGCGTGCGTGCGTGTGTGTGTGTGTGTGTGTGTGTGTGTGTGTGTGTGTGTCTAGACAGAAGAGCAGAAGTGTGTATCCTGCAGTAACTGCTCCAGTCCCATGGATTAACAATATTTTGAAACTTGCACATGCCTACACATCCATTTCATGCAGGTTTCCCAACATCTTCTCTCCAACATGCCCTGCTGATGTCATCCACTATAAGTTGATCTGCAGTCTTGGAAAAGTCAGACTTGGGCCCTGGAACTTGCATTAAGTACTGGGTTCTGTAGACTGTGTACTTAGATTGGTAGGGGTTCGATTCTCACTGCAGTCAACTGTGTGTGTGTGTGTCTGTGTGTGTGTGTGTGTGTGTGTGTGTGTGTGTGTGTGTGTGTGTGTGTGTGAGTGTGTGTGTGTGTGTGTGTGTGTGTGTGTGTGTGTGTGTGTGTGTGTGTGTGTGTGTGTGAGTGTGTGTGTGTGTGTGTGTGTCTAGACAGAAGAGCAGAAGTGTGCATCCTACAGTTACTGCTCTAATCCTATGGATTGACAGCATCTTGATATTTGCTCATGCCTATACATCCATTTCATGCAGGCCTCCCAACATCTTCTCTCCAACATGCCCTGCTGATGTCATCTACTATAAGTTGATCTGCTGTCTGGTAAAAGTCAGACCTGTGCTGTGGTACCTGCATAAAGTATTGAGTTCTCCAGTCTGTGTACTTAGGTAGTGGTTCTATTCTCACTGTGGTCAAGTGTGTGTGTGTGTGTGTGTGTGTGTGTGTGTGTGTGTGTGTGTGTGTGTGTGTGTGTGTGTGTGTGTGTGTTTGCTCCTACTTGACATTACAGAAAACCTTTTACACCAGCATGTGGGACACTATTATTCCCATATTCTTCCTCAACAGACACTGCTGATGTCATCAGGAATAATGTGTTGTCTGAGACACTCCAAATCAGACTTGAGCTGTGCGCTTGCCTTAAATACAGAGGTTTGTAGTCTGTGTATTAAGAGATGTAGGGTTCTATTCTCACTGTAGTCAACTGGCTGTGAGTGTTTGTGCTATTGCTTGACATTACAGAGACCCTTTTACACCAGCCTGTGGGACACTGTTATTACCATATTCTCCTCAACAGAAACTGCTGATGTTATCTGCAGTATCTGATTTGTGGCACTATTCCCACCAGTGCAGGTTCAGAGACTGGCCTGGAGGCCAGGCAGAAGTCACCTCATCCTATATGATGCAGGTTACAGTGACATGGCTTTGAGTCTTTCCACACATATCATGGCATGGTTTGTAGGCCCTGTGTTGCCTTGGTGAAAATCCCCATGTGGTCTCTCCAACTGCTGCATGTGTCTGGTGAGGTACATGCAAATGATAGCATTATAGTCCTTTAGTCTTTTGATGAGGTTCAAGTACAGTGTAATCATACAATCCTAAGATATGAATATGATGGCGTGAGTTATGATGATATGTTTTCAATGTCAATGTGGACACTTGGTGGATGAAATTTAAATGTATACCTACATGTGTTCCCAGTGCTTACATCACTGGGTTTCAGCATAGCAGGACTGTTGTCAATGCTGTAACTAGTATGGGACTACACTTTTCAGAAGGACAAAACAAAGACACATCTCTGCATTTATTTGTAGATTGTGTGGCTTTGTCACCAATAATTTGTCTGTGTTATCTCCTCCTGTAGTGTGTTATCATCATTGTTGGACTCAATGATTGCACCTAATATGTAAGAATCAGCAAACTTGATAAGCCAAAGGTCATATACTTTAGCCTGAACTGTCAAGAAATAGATTACAAACAGTAGCAGGCCAAGCTTAGATCCCTGGGGAAAGCTAATAATGACAGCTGTACTGTTACAGTTTGATACACTAACTTTCACAGTATGTCTTCTTTCAGTGACCAATTGGTTATCCATCTAGTGAAGTAAGGTTAATCCTCAGCTGGGTGAGTTTCTCAATGATATTTGCATTGGGGATTGTGTTGAAACACTAGGCTAGCACAAGATAGGCAATATGCACTGTCTTACCTTCATCCAGGCTATCATACAGAATCAATGGGCTGTGACAACATCACAGATCACCTATGGCATGACTCAGTACATACACCTTCCTGATATGGTTGAATACACACTTCAGTGCACCCTCCACACTGGCTATATTCTTGTAGAAGAGTGTACATCAACATGCATCCATCTGCATTGGGGTGGTGCAGCACCTGAAATGAATTATGCATGTATAGATAAACCTTGACTTTTCTCAACTTAGAGGTAGACCAACATGCCATCATGGAACTTTTCTAAATAGACACTAATAATACCCCACCTGTGTGCAACAGACCTATGTGATTTGTTAATGCTACATCATGTCTTTTACATCTGGTAGATGTCCTCAAAGAGGTCATCAAGGTCATGCACGATGATTAATTTGACTGAGCCAAGGCATTTGACATAAATCCACATTGAAGTATTCAATCAACACTGTTAGATGTGACCATAAACAATCATATCACCAAGTGGGTAGACCAGTGTATCACATACTTGGCATCTCACTATGTTGAAATGTGTGAAGTGACCTATATCTCAGATCCAATGATCATGTTCATACATCAGGGCTGTCTGGTAGGCCTTTTCCTGTCTATTATTTAAGTGGCGGACATCACAGATGACATACACATTGTGTACAAACAGCTGCCTGAAGGACTAGAGAATGTGGGCAATCATTGACTCCAACTGTTATATTAGTATAATACAGACAGTATCAACACACACCAAAGATTGCTGCCACAGCCATGACAACACCTGCAATGACAAGAAAACATGAGAGGATTTGTTATGAAAGGAAAACAAACACACAGCAGAAATATAATATGGACATCACACTCTATAATCAGACCAATTGATATGTGACCTGCATTGTGGGGTAGATGGTAAGTGGAACATCCACTACTCCCTTCTGAGTACAATGCACCCTTCTTCATGCAACTCCCTACACATCTTCCACTGATGTGTAACTGAAGTGTACCACCTTTGTCACAGTGAGCTGTCACATAGCTTATTGGCCATACCTAGGTATTCATTTTGTCACATAAATATTACCATCTGATGGTGCAGAACCCCCAAGTTGTTACACCAGATGCATGTGTGCTACCTGTTCTGGTGATGTACACAGTACATACATAGGTGTTTGACAACATTAATAGCATGGGTAACATTTGTGACAGTGTGGATTGTGCTCTGTATATATATATATATATATATATATATATATATATATATATATATATATATATATATATAAATATATATATATATATATATATATATATATATATATATACACATATGCCATGCACACCAATCAACTAACCTGTATTACTCATAATAACTGTACAAGTGTGTGTCTGTGTGTGTTCATGCAGACTCATCTCTTATCAGTTTACATCACACAGGTTGTGTCAGTGGCATATGATTACTGGTGGTATTATTCAGATATCAACCATGATTGTGGTTGGTCCTTTTAATCTTGTCCATGAGCCTTTACCTGTGTCCCACCTGCTGGAGATATCTGCTGAGATTATACTTATATCCAGGCAAATCAGTTTGCACAGCTTCACAATACGCACCCTGCTCCAATTATATATCAAATCCCTGATAGATGTCCTTTGCATTATTCATGTAAGGATGCTTATCTCACACAGACATCCTCCCCATTGTTGTGTTACCTTGTGTGACAGTCACATAATACACATTTTCACTATGCAGTCCCTACTATACCATATCAATTTGTGAGTAGTGTTGCTGCTACAACCATCTTCCATTGATATTCCCTCATCTGCTGTACATTAGGGTGTTTCACCTGTCTTCTTTCCCTGTGTTCATTCCTACAATTCATCTGTGAGTCCCTATTCAATGCACGCACTTCTCCTGAGTGTTTATTTTACATGGCAGTCTGTGTATCATTACAGATCATTTACTCAACTTCAGTACAGAATGCCAGGAATGGGATTTCACAATACTCTGCACTGTAGATGAACTGTCCTGTACTGTGTTTGGACCATGTACTTAATCTTAATATCTCTCAAATGTCCAGATTTTCACAGAATGTCCAAATGTGTTCCTTATCAAATTTGTGTCTTTCTGCCATGTCTCTGGGATGATCTCAGGACTGATGTGACTCAATATTACATAAATTTGAGTTTCATACTTCACATTCCTCAGAACATGTATCATAACAAAACCCCTTGTTATTGTAGTATATTTCTATAGGGAAAATGTGTCAGATATTTCCCTCTTTCTGGGTCATTGCCCCCATTATGTTGGCCTTTGTCCAGATGTCTTACACTAAGAGATTGAGAGCTATCTGTGAAGCCCTCATGATCATTGTGACATTCTGCACAAAATTGCAGACTGCAGTGCTCCAATTTAAACAAGAGTACTATCCGTGTTCACTTACATGATTTCCTGGTTGCCAGTCATAAAACCTTGCTTATTTACATTTAAATATGATGCGCAGCATGAATATGCAATGAGCACCGTTGCTCACTATGCATCATTGCACACACATATAAATTACATGTAGGTTTCGCGCAAAGCCTACATAGAGTTTATTGAATCCCGGATATGGACATTTATTTATTTAACATATGTTTACTGGGAAAGTCTGACTTGGAACCTAGCCAATTTTCAGCAGTGGCCCGGGAGAAATGCTCAAGATGCATGTCTTTGAATGTGGGAGGAAACCGGAGCACCCGGAGGAAACCCACACAAATGGAGGGAGGACATGCAGAATCCACACAGAAGGCACACCAGCCAAGAATCGAACCAGAGAACCTCTTGCTGTGAGGCAACAATGCTACCGCTGCACCACTGTACCGTCATATTTTTATATGGGGGGATATAGGATCACAGGAAGTTAGTAGGCTAATACCCCTAGGGCCCTTACAAGCCTAGCAAAGTTCTACCCTTATTTCCACAATCAGAACTAATTGCCCTGTCCAAGAAAGATGGAGGTGGAACACCCTTGGTGAATTTATGGTTGCCCATCCAATCACCCAGATTGCATTTGAAGAGGGGAGTGAGGTGCTCTGTTTGAAATGAAGTGGGAGCCTGTTCCAAAGGTGTGGTAATCTCTGGGAGACAAATCTGTCCCTACAGCAGGTTCGATTAATTTCACATACCAGGTTAAGGTCATTAGAGCAAGTAATCTGTGTACAATTTGGCTTGTGGATATGCAGTATTTCCAATAAAGCAGGGTCAGAGATTGCCTTATATGCAAGGCAGAGATCAGTAGTCTGTATGAAACAGAATAAAGTGACAGTAATTTCAGATGATCCCCTTAGGACAGATGCTGAAGACCTTGAATTTCCTTGTGAGGAACCTTTGTGGTCTCTCCAATTGCTGCAGGTGTTTGGAAATGTACATACCAAAAAGGTTGTTGTACTCAATTATTGATCTAATGAGGGAAGAGTACAAGGAATTTATAAATTCTTTTTTTTCTGGAGGCAATGCCTTTACTTATGAAATGAGCAATATAGAATGTCCCTCTTACCACTGTGGAGACATGGTGATCAAAGGTAAAGTTGTTGCCAACCTGTGTGCACAGGTCTCTCACCACTGAGTGCATACTTAAGGTGTTGCTATTAATGTGGTAGTTAGCAGGAACATCACTCCTACCAAAAGGGATGATAACACATTTTACTGCACTGAGTTTAAGGCCATGACTTTGGCACCAGTCATTTGTTTGTGTTAAGACCCTCTTGTAGGATGTTGACATCATTTGGAGATTTTATGACTGCTCCCAGTTTGTAGTCATCAGCAAACTTTGTCAGCCCCAGACCTTTAATTTTTGCTTGTACTTCAGAGAAATAGATTCCAAAAATTAGGGGTCCCAGGACTGATCACTGTGGAACACCACTGGTTTCAGTTATGCTGTTGGAGGTGGATTCCCATATTTTTACTATATTTGTTTTATCAGTGAGCCACTTAGCAAACCATCTAATGATATATGGGTTGATACCTAGATGGGTAAGTTGGTCAATATTGCCTGAGTGAGGGATATTGTCAAAAGCCTTGGCTAAGTCTAGGTAGGCTGTATGCACAGATTTAACCTCATCCAGGGCTTTGGTGACTGTCTTGAAGAATTCCACAGGTTTAACAGGCATGATCTCCCTTTGACAAATCCAAACTGAGTAGGGTCAAGTGCTTGGGGATTACCTATATCTTTGTTGATAAGGTCCATGATGATTTGCTCCATGGCCTTGCAGATAAGGCTAGGCAGGCTAATATGTCTATAGTTCCTGGGGTTCGTGCAAGGGAATACTGGTGACTATTTCCCATTTCGCTGGGATGAAGCCGGTGCTTAGAATATGAGTAAAAAGAGCACCCAATGGTGTTGTTAATTCTTGTTGGAGCCCATGTAGGATGCAACCTGTGATGTTATCAGGTCCCATAGATGCTGTGTTTTTAGTCTTACAGAGTGCATTTACGGCTTGCTCTTTAGTGATACAAAGTAGAGGACAGGTGGTAGGTATGTCATGGGGTACATGTGGCAGGGACAGGGAAGTGAAGTTTTCAAAGAACCTCTCAGCCAAACAGGTTAGCTATGTCCACAGGCTCAGTATATGTGGTATCATTAACTATCATTTCAGCAAAATCTGGGCCTTTCCTTTTAGGTTACAGATGTAACTAAAGAACACCTTTTGATTGTCCTTAGTTGAGGAAGCTAATTTGAATTTGTAGTTAGCTTTGGAGGACTTCACAAGGAGTCTTATTCACTTGTTTAAGCTAAGGAGGGAGTGTTTCCAGTTTAGGGCTTGCTCCCTCTTACTCTTAGATAGAAATTTCTTCCTCATCTTGTAAACCCTGTTAATGGCAGTTGTCTACTAGGCAGGTTTGCTCTTCCTTGAGGAGCTTGTTTTTGGTTTTATCAGGTATGGCTGAGTTAATGCAGTTATACAGGTACTTGTATAAAGCACTGGTGTAGAACTTGGCATAGATGCCAGTTCCATCGGGGGAGGAGGATGCAGTAAAGCTATTTATACCATCCCATAAGAGGTTAAAGTCTGCTTTGGAAATGTTTTTTTTTATTTTAGTTGCTGCTGGGAGGGGTCAGGTGTAATAGTTACTTTGAATGACACTGATTTGTAGTCAGATCTCACCAGGGATGACCTCATAGTGGGGGTGCTACAGTGGTATCCCATATTGGTAAGCACCAGATCCAGGATGTTGGCACCCCTTGTGGGGGTGTCAACCAGCTGGTCCAGGGTACTGGAGTTAACAAAGTTGAGGAAACTTTGGGCAAGTGAGTTTGAGCACGAGTAATTTACCCACTTGATGGATGGGTAGATAAAGTCTCCCAAAACCATGGTGTTTGGATGTATCTTGATAGACCTAAGTAGATCAAAATAGGCAAAGTTGATATCCTGATTCATGGAGGAGGTCCTGTAGCTGTTAGTGACTTGAATAGGTGTCCTACCAACAGTTAATTGCCCCTGAAGTATCTCCAGGGAATCATAATGTTTAACCAATCTGGAGATGTATTTGTCTTTAATGGATGTTGATTCACTGCATCCTTTAGTTTTCATGGCTTCAGTTTGTGGTCTGAACATGTGGAAGGAGGTGTAACCCAGTATGGCTGGGATGCTCTCCACAGCCTTGAACCAGGACACCATGACTGCACAAATGTCCGCATCTTCCAAGGTGAGGACTGCTTCCAGTGAATCCAGTTTCATGTTAAGACTCCTAGCATTTAGCAGCATAACCTTGAGGTTGTTTTTAGATGGAGTTTTTACACCAGGAATTTTGTCCTTGAGAAACTGCCTAAAAAAGGAACTATGGGGTGGCAAGATCCTTAGTTAGTAGCAGAAATCCCAGGGAGGACAGATGAAGACCATCTCTGGAAAAGTATCGAGGTTTGTTGATCATGTCATCCCAGGCTGACAGATACTGGAGCCCCTTAGAATGATATCAGAAACTAAGACAATTATTGAAGTCAATCATTTTCTGTTTGTATTGTGGCATCATACTAGGTGAAGGGTAAAATCCTGCTTAAATCTAGGGCCATACCTGCCTGAGACACACCATCCAAGAGCTCAGTCATGTCTCCTTTCATATAGTGCAGAGAGGTACATCTCAAATCATTCACACCAACATGGACTATGATGGAGTCATAACAGTAACTGTTGTAGAGGGACCTGAGTGCATGTGTGATATGGTGGATCCTGGCTCCTGACAGACAGCTAACCATGACCTTTTCTTTATGCAGCCTGGTGAGAGGGACATATGTATGTCTCACGATGGAATCACTCATGACTAATATGTTTGGTTTTGTGTTTTATCTTAAGGGCTTGACAGATGAGACACTGGAGCATGAGCTACTATGTGTATTGTGTTCTGCAGAAGAAGTATTATATGTAGTGTGCTTGTGTCTGTGTTTGGGACGTCTCTGGTGTTTCAGTATGTATCTGGTGAGGACCTACGCATGTTTAGGTATGTGTGATATGGGTTTGGGTGGAGTAGGAGGTGAGGCGTACATGCTGACAACCTGGTCATTGTCATATATGCTGACTAGTGTGTGAGAGAGCATGGTTTCAAGGTTCTTAATATAGTTGCATCTCTCACATGTTGAGTTTGTGTGGACTAGGAATAGAGGGTTGTCAGTGAACATGAGGCAGTTGCTACACTGCCTCAGGATAAGGATGTTATAAAGATGCAAAGTGAAACAAGTGGATTGTATTTTGATAGCAGTAATACATGCATGGTAATGTAAGTATCAGGAGATAAGTATCAGGAGATATTGTATAACAAATTATGGGTTTCTACAGTTGTGTTAAGAAAAATACAGTTTTGGTTGTGGAGAAAGGGCCTGGTAGGGTAAACTGTAAGAAAACGAGTGGACAATGCTTATTTTGTTGGATGTGAAGAAAAAATGTAATAATATAAAATATATGGTGTGTGTGTGTGTGTGTGTGTGTGTGTGTGCGTGTGTGTGTGTGTGTGTGTGTGTGTGTAAACATATCAAACCGTAGGCACTCAGAGTGTTGAAAACAAAATGCCAATAGTTCGTAATATCAAAACATCAAATTACCTGGCTCAAAATGTCTAAAATAAATCAGTGGAAAAAGCCAAACATTATACTTTTGCAAACTGTTTACATTCAAAACAAACAAAATCCTCAACACCCTAAAAAACACAAGGTATGGTTTGAATAGTGGTAGTGTTATGGAAAGGGTTTTTCTAAAATAAGGTGGAAGATTCAGGTTAAGGCAAGAGCAGGATTAGGGTTAAGGTTAGCATACTTTAGCACTTTATTGCAGGGACGCAAGTCCCCTCCCACATTACTAATGTATGCTCATCCTAACCCTAACCCTTCCCCTAACCCCACACCGTACATTAAAAAAAACATACCATAACACTACCACTACAGAATACAGGCTCACACACAAACACACTGTTTAGAACTGATTACACAAATTTAATAAAATGTAAGCCATTTTTCCATGGACTTGTAAAAGTACATTTAGGGGGATTATTTATTTATCTTTTGTTGACTGGGTTAGTGACACTCAGCTATTGGCCTCTCCTCAGGGAAGACCCAAGGTGGTATTTATATTGCTAAAGGAAATTTTGCCAAGGCATCAGGGAACTGCAGTGGAATCTTTTACATATACCAGTTATCATTAACCCAGTGAGATGGGTCCTCGATTTCACATCTCATCATAGTTCATAGGCAAATTATGAAATGCATACATTCTGTATTATGACTCATAATCTGCTCATAGCCAAGCTGATATGCATTTGATACAGAGATATCAAGAAATTCATTTGAAGAGCTTCACTTCATCCCTGAGGTGAATTGTAAAATCATTGCTAAGAACACAAAGCAACAAGGTTATGATCAAAGACATCTAGTGCAAATTACAGAAAGAAGTGTAGAAGTGTGAAATGTTTTATATATTTGAAAGGCATAAAACACTTAATCCTGCTGCATAAACATTGGCCAGAATATAAGAATCTAAGTACCTCTGACTTAAACATTGTTAGAATTTCAGAATGCATTTCTCTACTTGGCAGAGAGAAATGGGTTACAATTTTTAAAGCTGTTTTAGATTTTTGCCATCATTCTATGTTGACTGCTATGCAGGTGTACTGCTAAATGAGAGCATAACAGCTATGAAATCAATGCATCACAAAACTTGTTATGTGCCTTTGTAATATCAGAAGGTCATGTTTTTATCATAGCAGAGCATAAACAGTGTACTCTATGCACTATACTGATATTGTTTCACCATTTGAGCCTTGTACAATATTAAGATAACTCTTTCCAACATTTAGCAGTCCTTCTCTATCTTTCCAAGGTTAAACAATCCCTTTGTATGTGCAAAACAATATTTCTAATTCTTTTCTCTCCGTTCACACACACACACACACACACACACACACACACACACACACACACACACACACACACACACACATATGCATACTGCTTTTAAAAGTCAGGCTAACTTCCAGAGTTCCTTTAATATGCAATTACATATGCTGCACAACTGACAAACTCATGCTGACATGACCAAGGACTATTCCTATGAGAGCACTGGATGCAAAATGTATGAATGTATGAAATGTACTTTCTCTCTCTATGAAACAGAAAGGTCATGTGACACGAACCTGGGTACACTACCTTTTTTTATAAGGGTTACACATTTCATTTATATGTAGATTATTATATACCATAGTAAGTTATCGTTAATTTGTATATTATATATGCATTGTTTCTTGCTTATAATAGAGAATATGATCTTTCATGATCTAGTCTAGCCACTTGAAACTGAGGGAGTGAATACTACATACAGTAATAATAGCATCTCATACATTTCCAAAGTTCAAGTTTCTCCCCAAATTCCCCTAATGCCCTTCACTTATTTCTTTTCTTCAGATTCTATTGGCTGCAATTCACTCCAGAGATTAATCTTCATCTCAGGTATGATTAATCTTCTCAGCTTGTATTTGTGCAATAAGAACTCTTTTCTTTTATAATCTCATTAAAGTAGTTAGTATGGTGATAGGACCGTTTACATAGTTTGCATTTCTACCCTCCCTGTACTCCACGTTTAGTGCCTGTCTTGTAGGCAACAAATTCATCCATCCATCCTCAACCCCTTTTTCCCATTTTGCACCTGGATCAGGGTATCACTTTCAACAGTGACAAACATCTTGAGTCAAGGTTTAATCCACCTGGTGGCTAGCCCTGCCATGGCAGTTTATCCATGCCACTCACTCACACACACACACTCGCACCTACGGCCAATTTAGGGTGTCAAATCCACCTACTGCATGTATTTGAAATGCTACATATATTCCTCTTCTTTTCTACCTTGTTATTTAGCATAATGGAAATTAATGGTTTCTAGATTTAATGTTTTGGGGTAAAGAGAGTGTTGCCTTAGTGACCAATGTAATTGTCTTTACAGTTACTTGGGGTCGTGTGTGTGTGTGTGTGTGTGTGTGTGTGTGTGTGTGTGTGTGTGTGTGTGTGTGTGTGTGTGTGTGTGTGTGTGTGTGTGTGTGTGTGTGTGTGTGTGTGTGTGTGTGTGTGTGTGTGTGTGTGTGTGTGTGTGTGTGTGTGTGTGTGTGTGTAATGGACAATGCCTTTTCTAGACAGAGTGATTTTGTATACACTTTCCTAGATGGCATGTTATGGTGTATTCCTTGGTTATTTGGGAATTGACTAAAACATAGACAGGGACTCAGATTTCACAAATGCCGTATGGGCATATGATACCCCACAGGATACAAATGATCTGTATGCTGTTTGCCTGGATTTGGGTCATCTAAGTACTGATTATGTTATCTGTAAAACTCTTGGCCACAATGCTTTGCAAAAGGAAAAAAAATGTCTACTTTGAAGGGATTTCTGTCCACTGAAGTCAAAATGGAGGGCAAAAGAAAAAAAATGAAGAAAAGAAAACGATAATAAGATGAGAAAATATGAAATGATACATACAGATCCACTTTTCCCAAAGTAGCCTAGATGGATTTTTCTCAACCAGGCCAGTTCAGCCTTCATTGGATGCCAGTCAAGTTAATCCTCTTGCAATATTTCAGACTGAGGTTTTAGTCACTGCAGAAACATCCCCAATGAGAAGATTCAGTAGCTTTTCCTTGGGCCTGGAAGTGTCTAGTTATCTAGAGTCTTAGCACCTATTCAGCTATGTCAATGAAGACATCTAGGTCAGTATGGAGTCTATCAGTTAACATGAATTGGTACCAAATGATGACAGCATCATGAAGGCCAAACTTGAACTTATAATCCTCTTTTCCCCCTCTGCAATGATGGTGGCTAGAGAAGGACCTGTAACCTACACTTCCTTTGATATTACCTGGGTTTGGTATCAGCATTAGTAGTGGAAGAGCTGAATATATGATGCCCTCCATGTTGGTACTGCTCATCCTAATTCCATTGGCACCCACTCCCTTGGTACTGCTGCCATCAATACAAACTCCTTTGGTGTAAAGGGCGTTTAGGTAGGAAATCATTTTTAATGGCTCTTTCCAAGGTCAGCACCAATTATTTTGATGCTATTTTTAGTGTCACCATTATCAGCCTTCAGCTTTTTGTGCCCAAACCATCCTAAGTACCAGTTGTTACTTAAGCGTCAGTCATTGTCAGTAACATGGACTCAGAGTCAAACTCATGGATATCAATGTCAGTAATGGGTTTGCAGTCTTGGCTCCTAAAGCTAGGAGTCCAGTAGCTATGTTCTTGGAGAAGGTTAATGGCAATATTTTAGACAGGCACTGTCTGCATCTGCTCCACCCCATAACACCTCTGTATTTTGAACCTTGCATCTCTAATCCTTGTCCCAACTTGAGCCAGTAAAGTAATGTCTGCATAGATTCTAACCATCAGGGGAAGAATGCTCTTTTGATCTCTCAGATGAATCCACTCTGAGTATTCTGATGAAGCAGACATGCAAGAGGAGAAACCTTTAATCTCCACCAAAGTTTCCAATTCCAGATTCAGATATTGATGAAGGGTTCACTCTGGAAGACCATAAATTTAGGGTGATCTGCGAATTGATTAAGCATAGGTGATCTTGACATTATAACCACCATCCACTAAGAAAATGATCCTGAAAGATGCTTTTCAGTGTGCCCTAACTACATCTTTGCTGGTCACTCCCTCCAGAATGCATGAACAGTCTGGTTGTACTAAGATGATTGCAAGAATCTGATGTGGCTGAGACTATTCTTAGAAAACTGGTCAAGATGGTCTGGTCTCCCAAAGACAGACGGACTTAGAATAAGCCTCTTCTTACAGACTGTACTGTGGTATCAGTAGTCACCATTAGAGATGCTTCTTTGGAATGTCCAGTGACCCACTCTCCAGATAATAGTTCTTGAGAAATGGATCACATGAAGATGCACACATTTTCATTAAGTACTTTTGCAGTTAGGGCATCACTTTCCGACATACGTGACTTGTTTTCAGTGTGACAGGATTGACAAAACTCTTGACATGCTGAAAAAGGCATCTCACAGTATTCTACATCAAAACTACAATCACAAATGAAAAGTAAACAAAACCACTACCTCACTGTCCTTGAGACTGATACACAGTACAGTGGATGGAGCAGTGTAAGCCACTGGGACACACACCACCATGAGGAGTCAGGTCTGCTCAGACTGCATGGGTTCGAGGAAATTTTAAAATTGTCTTTCACCAATGTTCCATTTGATGGGTCCACACTCTTGTAACTGAAAGAAGAGTTGTTCAAGAGAGTGGAGGATACTCTTGACTGCTGAGATAAAGTTCTTTGCTCCATGATAGTCCTTTTCTAGGAATCAGAAAGGTGCAAAAAACATATGAATCCACATGTATCAATATCAATCTTATGAGCAAAGATGTGATAAAAAATGTCATGTTTTTAGGGGATTTCTCCAGTGAATGTAGTATAGAAGCAGAAGTGGAATAGAGAATCAAGGACTGCACAGCCCTTTGCTTGGAATCAGCAGCAGCATATCTGAGGGCTTACCCACCTGTCCATGTTTGATGGTAATCTGTGGTTAATCACACCTACATTTACCAGTGTGGCTGGTCATCATGTAGGACAGATGGAACTGTGTCATGGCCAGCATCCCTTTTTTTACCATAAAAGAAGATTGTCAAAATAGAGGTAGAAACCTCCTAGACAAATAGCCATCAAAGAGACCCCACAAGACCAGAAAGGGTCTCCAGAGTTGATATTTCCATACTTGGATGACTGGTTCCTCATCTTCATTATGCAAGAGTCTATACTAGCACAAGGAACTATTTACTTTGGCTCTTTCTCTGAATATCAGTGAACACTGTGAAGTGCAAGTCAAAGCTGCCACAAACACTGTATTCATAGGATGACACTTGGACATAATTCAGAAGTTGGTCAGACACCCAGCGGACAAAATAACATCAATCAAATGTGCTGTAATGCTACTTCTAGAGCACATGTCACCATAAGGAACCTTGGTTCACAGATATTAGGGATCATGGCAGCAACTAGTTATTTCATGCCATTCACATGGTTCCACGTGAGAGCACTACAGGCGACTCTTCATGTACAATGGTCTCAGCTGAAAAGCTCTGTGGAAAAGGCCATTCAATAATTTTTAAACATCCACGAGCAACAAGAATTGTAATTCTTCCATTCCTGTTTGGTAAAATACGTAAATTCATAGGTTTTATAAAAAAAAAAAAAAAAAAAAAAAATTATAAAATATTTTCACCTATATAACAAAAATCAATAAGAAAAAAATAAAAAAAACTTGTATGACGTGAAAACAGGAGATTAAGCTATCAAACCTTAGTTATGAAAATAAGTTGATTACAGATATTTCTAATAAAAAAGCATTTTATTTTAATTCAATAAAAAATAATCAGTTATTATAATTAGACTGGTAATTAAGTTATTCAGGATACTTCCACTATTGTAAGTAAATTTAATAAGTTTTTCTCTCTTTCCAACCTAAACATTTGTACACAAACTGAGTATACCAAACATCCTGCTGTTTCTGGACTCAATAAAGCAAAAAAGGCTGCATCTATGGGTACTGATTTTATTCCTGGTCAGATTTTGACTGGGATTAAAGAAACAATTGCACTTTTTCTGTGCAATATTTTTAATAATTTTTTTTTCATTGTGTTTGCACCAAGTCCCTGGAAAATTTACTGTATAACCCCTATTTGTAAGAAAGATAAGAAAGATCTCATAGAATATTATTATAAGCGAAGCAGCTTAACATCCCTAGTTGGCAAGTATTCTGATCAATCATACAGATATAGATCAACTTGGCTTTGTAAAAGGTTAATCATCCTTGAATAACCTAATACGTTTTTATGAGCAGATAACCTTGGCTTCAGATCTGGAGTGACTGCCTGCTATAATCTTTTTGGATCTTGCTAAAGTTTTGATTGTTCTTTTGTACAAGATTATCTGTAAATGTTTAGTCAAAACTAATATAAACTGCGATATCACCTGATGGATTATGAATTGGTTGTTAGAAAAGATGCATAGGTAAGTACTAGGTTAATTGCCCTTATGGGCCATTTTAAGCCTAGTCAATTCCCATTTCAAAGGTGAGAATCAAACATGTACTTTATGTTTTGGAGGCAAAAAAATTACCCATTATGCAACCCACCCACCCAAACACTCATTCTGACTATTTTCCTGTCATGTCATGAGTTCCTCAGGGATCGGTCTTAGGACTGCTGCTAATTAATATAGCATTTTCTTGTATCTCTAGGAACAATACATATTTGATATATAAATATGTCAGTGACTGTAAAATTGGATTCATATTGCAAAACAAAACCGATGCTGATGACCTTAACACTTATTTACAGTCACTTAGCAATTTGGCATTAGATATAAGCTTAAGATTCAGTTTTGATAAATACAAGATTACATGCTTTTCAGACATAATTCAAAGGCATCCTACATTATCTATCAAATACACAAAACTCATGGAATATAAAGATATGGGTATTATAATATCTTATAATTTATCTTTTAATACCCATGTCAAAGTTACTTTGCATGAAAGCCATTAGATATATAGGTCTTTTGCTAAGGAATCTTTCAACTAGACAAGAATACTGTTTAACCTTAAGCATTGAGTATGATAACACATTTTGCATATACAATCAGTATCAACTAAATACCCTTGAAAGGGTTCAAAGAAAATTCAGCCAAAATGCTGTGTCATTAACTAATCAAGATTATTACACAAGATGCAAACATTAAATTGTATTTTCATTTGTTACAGATATATTAGAGGAAAATTGATTTTGACTTATAAAATATTTCATGATCCTATTTTACAAAACATGTCTAGTATCAAAATTTATAGAAACACAAAAACTTACAGACACAATAATATGAAATTTTTGACAGAAATAGGAAATTCCAGGGCATGACACATATATAATAGTCAAAATTACACATCTTTGAAATAATATACCTTTACACATGTATGATAGTCTGAAGGACTGTAATGCTTTAAAAGGAATTTAGATTATTGGACTGGGGATAAAGTCTACATACCATTTCTTAGGGAATCAGTGTTCCTAGATGGCCATTTGGCCTGAGTACTGTACAAAAGAACTTACAAACTTATGAACTTATTCAATTATCCAGTGCATGTTTTTATAAGTGACTACATCTCTACAGGATACCTTATTTCACTTAAATATTCTGGCAATGAGTTCAGTTCTTCTTGTTTTACAGGCTTTTCAGGACCATCTTTCCCAGGGTGTGACTGAATTCCATTCCAACAACATGTCTGTAGTAAGTTATAGTAACAAATAAGAGGGGACTAGGTCTGTATCAGGAAGCAATGACTTTTTGCATGGTGGAAAAGCTCAGCAGATACCTTCGGATGACACAGAAGTGTACCCTAAGTCTGCCAACAGCATGGGTGATTTTCCATTATAAGTTGAATCATTGCTGTGACCTGTTTGTTTCTTCAGCCAATACCATCTCTTCAAATGGTCAGACACAAATATCATAGGGTCCTCTTCTCCACCAGTTTGGAGAAAAGCTCCAAAGTATTACAAAACATTTTAAATACAATATTTTTTCAGTCTTTAAAAAAATGACAGTTTAAATAATTATATCAAATTAGACATAAAATGAAAACATTGGTTATGAATAGATAAAAGTTATATGACAATGATTTATTTTGTGTTCTTAAAATGGAAATATGGAACAATAACAATATACTAAAACAAGGATAAACTGTGTTTTTGAAAATGTGACAAACCATAGGAGTTGAGTGGGTAGAGCGTTTATTGGAACAAACTGACAAATGGGGTTATGAATTTATGAATTTTGGGTGCTTTAATGAGAGATCTAAGATCCCTGAGAAGGCATGGATGCAGTTTGAGCAATTAAAGCAAGTTGTAATGGAATGGTTAATGAAGACTGGGTTGAGGGACACTAACAGGAGAGGAGAAATGTAAATTAATAAACTTAACTTTACCAGAGAAAGGAACTTCAAGGATAAGATGACTTGCACTGTGATTTATAAATTGTCGATAACATCATTTTATGGTTTATCAACAAATGCCTTATGGATCAAGTGGAAGGCTAGAGAAGGTGTGAACTTTACTTGATATAAATGGAGAGAATGCATACATCTAATAATTCACTAAAAGACCCTACCAGCTGTGTGGGACCATCATATGAGGTTGATTTACTGATGGTTTCAAAGTCTGGCCCCCTTGAGTTATGCTACCTGACAAAGGAGAGGGGGAGATGGAGGAGCAGTGAACTAAAAGTGGGTTTGGGCATATGTTTTGGGATTGTATTGGTATTAGCAAGTATTGTGAGGACTGCATGAGGGAATGAGAAAATTTTTTTAAGAAGAAGGTGTTGGGAAATTAGTATTTCTTTTTATTTCGTGTTGGTGGGGAAGAATTTAGATGGAGTTGTTCTGAAAACATGATATCGTTAGTATTGGGAAGTTAGGTAAGAAGCTTTATTAGGAAGGCCTGAAAGAGTAATGCAGTATAGAAGCTAGAAGAGATTGGTAGGAATAATATTACACCTATCATAAAATGCTATGAGGACAGAAATGTTGTTGAAGTAAAATGTGGATTTATAAGGCATAGTTCAAGGCCAAGATGTACAATCTTTTAAACAACTGTTTGAGGATATTTTGGGAACCTAATTTGCTGTCTCAAAACCCTCAGTTTATTGCATTATTTCCATGTTTTTACAATACTATAACATGAGGCTGCTTATTTTATATTGTTTTTCTAACTGCTGATGTTTGCCTTAGTTGTAATATGCATACACTATTCTCATAGTTTTTATACTTGCTTATGACAAAGTTAATAAAAAGCTTTGATAAAAAATAAATGAATAAAGAAATAAATAAGCAAAGATTGTTCATCTTCTGATCTATCCCAGACTAAATCTGCCCTGCAAATAAGAGTGACCTAGACAGTATGAGGTAATGTAGGAGGATATTTGGGACAAATGGGAGAACATTATTCAAGAAAGCCTAGACTTACAGATATTTGCCAGGGCAATGTACATTAGCTATCCTCCCCACCTACAAAAGGTCCAGCAACTGACCTTTTTCAGAAATATCCATCCCTGTCAGCCCTAACCCAAGAGGCTGTTCATCAGCCCTCGGGCAGCTTTGGCAGTTGTTGGTACTGTAAACCATGGTATGCAGGTTACTTTTAGTTAATCTGACACTGCCTCAGAATTAAATCCAAGTGGTTAGACCTCACTGAAGTTATAACCTGGACAACAGGTCAACAACTTCCATATGATAATTCCCACAGTTTCTGGTTATTAGGCATAATTGCAAAGGTCTGGAACTTAAGCAACACTGTCTTTATAAATAGATTAGCTTAACTGCTATACCCTGTATAGGATTTGTCTTTAAGCATTTGAAATTCTTGTCTGAATTACAGAACCAAAAAAATGTCTTTGTCTTAAATGGATTTAAAACCTGCTACCCTTGACTGTGAACCCTCTAGAGTAGAACATGTGGTGTGTGTTATCTTTGTGCAAAGTCTGTCAACTAGTAATATGTTAGCCTATTTCAAGTAAATTCTGCATGAAGAGTTGGTTACTTAGGAATTCTGTCTGGTTGTGTAAGTGTTACTTAAGTCTGTACAGTTGCATGGTTATATACAAATGAGGATAAGGATGTATGTAAATATAAGCATATATCATGCAGTATATAATCAGTTGTTAGGTTATTTATAGTACTTGACTAGTTAAGTAAAGAGAGTTATGTTTTTATATATAACTAGAGCAGTAAGTAATATGTTCTTATGCAATGTAAAAGGAATATTTTCTGATATTTGTGTAAATGTGTTATGCTATATGATATCAATACAGGTATATTTTCTAAAAAAATAAAAATAAAAATAAATGAATACAACTAATATAATGAATTTCAGCAGTACAAAGCAGTAATCAGAAAGAAAAAAAGAAAGAAACAGAGAGAGAGAGAGAGAGAGAGAGAAAAGGAAGTGAGTAAACAAATATGCTTATTTATCTATGCATGTATGTATGCATGTACATGTGTTAACTATGCAAAGTTGACTAATGTTGAAGATAAAGATGAGCCTTAAGCTATATCAAAGGCAAGCCAGATACGAATTTAAAGTATAGTATAATAGATAACATGAATTACAGTATATTACAACTCAGTCATGTGAAGCAAGCCCGTAAATTGACAAAAATTCCTACCAAAAGTGATATTAAACAGGACTGGTAAATATTTACCTGGACCATTACATAAGTAGATTAAAAAGAATTGAATGTTAACTACAAAGGACATTTATATGGTTATCAAGTATGAAGAACAACATTATTCACTTACTATGATAAAAAAAAAATCCAAAAACATTGACCAGGATTATTGGAACAGAGCAAAGGAGCACGATTTAAACAATCCAAATATGCTCATAGGGCACTGCAAAAGAAAATACATTGTAAATCAGGTTGCATAATTTTGAAGACCTAGGTTTATAAAAAAAAGTGTTTTACCAGCCAAAGATGCACATAAAATATTTTTGGAAATTGTTTAGGTATAGAATATTTGTGAGGAGTGAATCAGGAGATCTATTTTAGTCACCTTAAATAAATCAGGGTGTAAGCAGCATGAGTTGGTACTTGGTCTTATGGGAAGGAAGGAAGTAAAACTGAATGTGAATTACTTGGCAAGTGATACAGACTGAAATGGATTCTAGAAAGTTCTTTATTTCTATGGAACAAATTGACTTTCAGATATGGTAGAAGGTATAGAACTGAATTATCTTTCAAGTGGCCATGGGGGTAGCAGATACCAATAGGACAGTTGGGGACTAATTACATTGTAAGTTGTTCAAGCACACAAAGGGACTAGATGTTTGCAATACAACTGAGATGTTTTTATGTAGTCACAGCTTAAATCATAATGTGAGCAGCCCAATGGTTCTGTGGATAGCACTTTTATCTCACAGCATGTGGTTCTCCTGTTTATTTCTTGGCTGCAGTGCCGTCTAGTTGGGGTTAGTATGTCCTCCCCATGATTTTCACAGAATGTTATGGTTTCATCTCCCATCAAGATGATATGCTACTAGTGAACAGTGATCTTATGAATGGCTCCTATGCATGGATGTAGTGCATGAGTGAGTAAATGCTGTGTGTGTGTGTGTGTGTGTGTGTGTGTGTGTGTGTGTGTGTGTGTGTGTGTGTGTGTGTGTGTGTGTAATGTGTGGGGATGTGTGTGCTTTTGTGGGTGTGTGTGTGTGTGTGTGTGTGTGTGTGTGTGTGTGTGTGTGTGTGTGTGTGTGTGTGTGTGTGTGTGTGTGTGTGTGTGTGTGTGTGTGTGTGTGTGTATGTATGCGTGTGTGTGTGTGTGTGTGTGTGTGTGTGTGTGTGTGTGTGTGTGTGTGTGTATGTGTGTGTGTGTGTATGTGTGTGTATATATCTGTCTGTCTGTGTCAGGAGTGTGAATCCTGCAATATCTTGCATCCCCAGAGTGCCGAAATAGACTCTAGATCCTGTATAACCACGTACTGGATTAAGCAGGCAATCAGAGACTGACTGAATGAATAAATGAATGAATGAATGAATAAACAAATCAAACTGTCAGCTCAGGTTTTGATATTAGAACAGAAAAAGATGGACAGTGAAGTGGGATTCCTGTCTGTAAATCAATTTTCCACTGAATACTAGAGTCAAGTTAGTCTGGCAAATGAAATAGTCTGTCTTCATAATCTTTGTCAGCCAAGGTAACATAAATCTAACAAGTTAATTTAAAAGGATGTAACATTCTATGGAAATAGCTATGTTTTACAATCTAAATATCTGCTAAGATGAATCCTATAATTAGACAAAGCATAGTGACTGTGATGACCACATGCTGGGCCAGTAATTAAGGAGAGTGAATCCTCACCACTGACACTGGAGAGAGACATTCACTTGGAACGCAAATGGATGCTCTCAGTATTTCCAGATGCAGACCTCTCTGCATTCAGCACAATTTCCCTTAAGAACACACAGGGCACACACTCAGCCCGGGGACTGGGTGCCTTTATCTGTCTCTCCCCAGGTCCCCAATAAGGCTCCCCACTGGCATTGTGAAACCAGTGCTTCATGTCCCTGTCCCAAGTAGCTGACATGTACACTCTTTGATATATAATTTAAACACACACACACCTGGGAAAGGCTGGCACAGATTACCCACTCTACTAACTTTGCCCAGACTATATGGTATATTCACTGCCACCAGTCAGTTACTATAAAGCTCTTTAAAAGGGTATCCGATTATACTGAGTGACGTTAATATTAATACAACTGTCCCAAGTAAGTACTGTTCATCTTTCACCATTGCAGGCTTTACAATGGTTATGTCAGAGGTTGTGTCTCTCTCAGCAGTAGCCTGTTCTCCATCCAATAAGATAAGCTATAATCTCTTGTTATAATTTGGTACCCCTTTTGTCTCCAGACAACTTACCACTGACATACTCTTATATCCACTTGATGTCTCTCTCACCTTTTGTTACACACCAAGCATCTGTGGCATCTATATGGTACATGGACCCACTGGTTACATTTAAAACATTTAACCCTTGATCCTACTCCTGTACCTGAACTAATGGCTTCCCTGTTACTGGTGGAGTCTGTTGGGGCAGTTTAGGCTGCCCACCAGGGGTTCCCTTATGTCCATGTACAGCATTGTGCATCCCTTTCCTGTGGAGTGATGCCTTGCTTGCTAAGTAGATATCCTCTTTTCCCCCAACTCATCTGCTTATTTGTACTCTTGGTCTTCCAACCGGATTCTCATGTCTTCAGGCAAAGTGCTAAGGCCTTGTTCCCTCACAAGAAGGTCTGTGAGCCCTTCAAAACTGGTAACTTGACACCCACTTACCCACCTATGGAAATAAGTGATTAACTCAGCAATATAATCACACACACTTTCATCTGCCTTGTGTCTATGCTCACAAAACTTTTTAGTAAAAAACATTTGACTTTTTCATAATTTAAACAATCAGTCTCAGACAAGTTAGAAACAGCAATTACAGATTTACTATGCAGTAAGTGAGTTAGGAACAGTACCTAGAACCCTTGGACAAAATTATACTGTTTGCATACCCTTTCAAATATATGAATAAAGCTATCAAAATTATTACCCTCTATAAACTGTGGAAGAAATTTACTGACCTTTATTGCTTCTGTGGTTCAGTTATTCACTTCCCCATTGCATCCATGACCCTGGTGAAGAGTCAACATCCCCATCTCATGTTGACACTGTTTCTCATTTTCTTCAGCCTCCAAATGCAGCAATCTCTTATTTTCTTCAGAATTCAAACACCACATTCTCTCCGCTGATTCTAATTCCATCTGTTTTGCCTGACTCAGTGTGTTTCCTGATTCTAATTTCATGTTTGGCTGCTGGTTAAAGTCTGTTTAACTCCAGATGAATTTAAGTCCTCTGTGGAAAGCATGAACTTTCCTGTTTCTGAGGGCTGCAAATTCCCATCACCAGACTGGTTGTTCTCCTGGATGCTGATCTGAGCTGTGACTAAGGCTGAAATCATTTCCTCTTTAGTCGGGTTGCCATACACCTGTCTTTGGCTTCACAGGTCTTGGCCAACTGATTCTTTGTCAGCTTGTCATAATCCTCTGCTGATATCTTTGCCTGCTCTCCCTTACTAAACTAAACTGACAAGAAAATAAATAATAAAACTGTTGTGATATGAAACTCTGAATGTCTACCTTGTGTCTGCTGAAAGAATGCACACCTTTAGTGACAACTGCTTACAGGCTACAAACGTTCAGTATCCATACAACTGCTCTCCAATGCATGATGTCTCCACACTGGGCCAGTAACCAAAGAACCTGAATCCTCAACACTGACACTGGAGAGGGACAGTCACTTGGAATACAAATGGATACAATTGGTATTTCCAGATGCAGACTTCTCTGCATCAAGCACAATTTCCATTAAGAAAACACAGGGCACACACTCAGCTTGTGGTCTGGGTGTCTTTATTTGTCTCTCTCCAGGTCAACTCCCCACTGACACTGTGTACCCAGTGCTTCATGTCTCTGCTCCAAGTAGCTGACACTCACACTCTTTGAGATTTAATTTACACACACACACATACACACACACACACACACACACACACACACACACACACACACACACACACACACACACACACACACACACACACACACACACACACACACACACTCACACACACACACACACACACACACACACACACACACACACACACACACACACACACACACACACACACACACACACACACACACACACACACACACACACAACTGGGAAAGACTGGCAGAGATTACCCACTCTACCAATGCTGTCCAGACTATAATGTAGATTTCTTGCAATCAATCAATTACTATATAAGCTTTTAAAATAGTATTATTTTATACTGTGTGAAGTTAATATTAATACAAATGGCAATGTTGACCAATGAGCAAAGCTTTCAGAAGTGGCCAGAGTTGTCAACAAATAAATATGTGCAAATACTCTCAAAGCTTAAATATTTTCTAAATAGGATAAGCCACAATGAAAAGTTTAAATATATTTAATAATAAATAATAAATAATGAAAGAACATGAAAATACTAAGTATCTATTTACAGTAAACACCAGAGTTTCAGCCACAGGAAATATTAAAAATAACACTGATGAAAAGTTTCACAAAGTTATAGAAAAACAGGATTTAGCTAAACTTTATAATTTGCTGACTAAAAGATTAACTATTCCTACTTACTGAATAGAGCAAGGTAAGATAATGTGGGTGAGTGGCCCTTGTTGTCAGATTCAAGAAAGAATACAGGATGCTGAGAGCAATCTCCTACTAATATCTAAATAT
The DNA here is from genome assembly GCF_019279795.1 of Protopterus annectens. Lineage (NCBI taxonomy): Eukaryota > Metazoa > Chordata > Ceratodontiformes > Protopteridae > Protopterus > Protopterus annectens. The sequence continues at coordinate 1,704,802,230 of NC_056731.1, forward strand.
TATTTCTGATTTACAGAATATCACATACATCTTGTCATTTGACTCTGTTTCCAGCACTATCCCTCATCATTAGAAGCTACCATGGTTTAGCACCTATGTGTTACAATACACACAGATAGAGCTTTGTTCAGATGTGGTGAAGTTGCTGGAAGTTATAAATTAATAAAAACATTTCACTCTTTCTAAAGCAGCTGCAATCAGTTCTCCAGCACAGACATTCACCCGGATTTACTAAACTTCCGTGCAGGACTAGCTTAGTCCTGCACGGAAGTGCCCATTTAGGAGCAGGATGGCAGAGCACCATGCATATTAATAAGTTGCGCTGCCTGAGCTCCAAGGCTTACATGGAGTATGTACGAGTGCAGGGGTTGTGTCTGAGAGCAGAGGTCTCAGAATAAACATGCCCCTGCAATGCAGAACAGCAGAAAGTGGTAAGTAATGAGTGATACCACTCATAGATATCTGCATATCCCCACCAACAGTCCCCCATGTGTAGAACAGCAACAGTACATATAAATTAAATGAAGAAACCCTTTTATATATTTTTTTAAAAATCTGAGTACAGCTAACCATAGGTACACGGGTGTGCCCCTCACTTAGCTACAGCTAAAGCAGCTTAAAAGGCTGAAGAGGATAACAAGGAAGATATATGCAAATGAAGCAGCAAAGCAATAGTGTAGTGGGCAGGCATTCCAGCTTCGAGTTCCACTGCAGCACAGTTTATTTTACATGACAAATCACATTATAACCAACATTTTTGTTGCAAACCCCAGTAAATAACATATATTTATGAACTGGAGTACTGCAGGAAATGCACATGTTCAGTGTCATAATGAATAAGGCACTAGTAAGCAGGTCTAAGCACAAATAAATAGTTGTAAGCATATGTAAGCACTAGTAAGCATGCTTAAGTGTGCTTGCATGGAGGTAAGCATTGCCTACACAGATTAAGCAATTTAGAAGCTAAATGAGTATAAGAAACTGTAACCGGAAGTTAGCAGTGTTTACCTCCATGCAAACCCGCGCAAACCTGCTTACAACTGCTTTAAAGTGCCATAACCATTCTGTATTCAATGGTCTGTATTCTGCCCAGCAATAAAATTAAGAGCCTCTGCAAGACTCAAGCCCAGGACCCTGCAGACCATACACAAAGTGATTTACCACTAAGCTATGCCAGATATACATAAATCTGATGTTTTCAGAAACATAACATCCAGACGAGTCATGCAACAGTACAAAGAATGTATATCAACATCAAGATGTATGTGTGTGTGTAAATATATTAATATCTAAACAGATACAACATATCTATATATATAAGTATATATATATATATATATATATATATATATATATATATATATATATATATACATATATATATAAATATATATGAACATATATACATGCAAATGCCTACATCTACACATATATATTTCAACACCTATATGTCTACATATACACAGCAAGTTACATATATGTACACAGATATATATGTCTGTAGGTATATCGACATAGTTATAAATATGTAAGCATATATATATATATATATATATATATATATATATATATATATATATATATATATATATATATATATATATATATATATATATATATATATATATATATATATATATATATACCTATGTAGGTATATATGGCCATACATCTGTAGATAGCAAAAGTAGATTAAAAGAAACATATATGTCCACATGTACCATTAATGGGGTTGAGAGGCCCCAAACAATATACGTCTTGCACGGATTGGCATACCCCCCACAGCCAAACACATCCGTCCTGCAATACACTACCATGTGTTGCAGATCCCAAAACCAGGACTTGACACAACATGGGCACATGATGTTAACAGTACTACATCCCAGCTGTATGATGTCAGGCTGGTATTCATAACATATCCTGCAGTACAGTCTGACTCACATAGGATATGTAAATTGTGGAAGCTATCAACATCCCCAGGATACATATACACAGTCACATATATGCAGATACAGGTATACATATATATCTATATATATCTATCTATATATATATATATATATATATATATATATATATATATATATATATATATATATATATATATATATATATATATATATATATATATATATATATATATATATCTATATATATATATATATATATATATATATATATATATATATATATATATACATCTATATATATATATATATATATATATATAGATATACACACACACATCATATGGGTCCCCTTCACATGGTCAACATTTCAGAAAGTTGACTTTCGTATGGCCGTGACCATACGATTGACTTTTGAAAAGCCAACCACGGGGAACCGCTATCTCCATACAGTGCGGAATGGGAACATTTCCTTTTCCACACTGTAGTGCGATCTCGGAGTTGGTATATTTAAGTTACGAAGGTGTGAGGGGAGGAACCCCCCACTGGGGGTGCAGGGGGGCTTGCCCCCCTGCTAATAGTTGAAAGATAAGTGTTTGGTGTGGGTTATGTGTTTATTTTACATGGTCAGCTTTTTGCAAGTCGATTATATGGTCTCGGCCATATGAAAGATGACTTTCTGAACAGTTGACTATGTAAAGCAGACCCATATATATATATATATATATATATATATATATATATATATATATATATATATATATACATATATAGATATACATGTGGCTACACATACACATGCAGAGATATGTACAGTAAGATACTTCTATAGTAGGCTCACACAATATAGTGCACCCACTATGCCTACAGTTAACACCCTAACAGCTGCACACTGGATGACCCACCTATGCAAATGACATTCGTTGCCTGCAACATATACCCACAGTGAGGTTATAAGATAGACACCACACACAGGTTTGCAGAAATGGAATACCTTTTTTTTGTGTACTATTACAGAATTACATGCCATGTCATATAGCTGTTCAGACACTGACATCCATATCAACAGAGTAATACAACTGTGAAACAGTTATACTAATACAGTAGTCTGGAAAGGTCTACAGCCGTTGCTGTCCAGGCCAACCCCTTCAAATCGTACATTAGTAAAGACAGACTGAACCACAGGATACTTATTTATTTATTTATTTATTTATTTACATTTGTTGACCGGGCTAGTCTAGCTGGATATATATCCCTTTTCAGTAGAGGCCTGAGGAGAAAAGCTCCAACATGAGTGAATTAATACATTCAAAATATTCTAAAAATGACTAGTTTCACATTACATAATAAGACATGATAAGAAAAAATTAATAAATTGTGAACAATGTAAGGTTTCATTAGAGTAGAAGTAAGAAATAAACAAGCCTTAATGCTTTAGTAGGGCTCATGTGAAGTCAATCAAAATCTAAAGCATTAGAACATTATCAAAACTATTTAGTAGTGTTGTTCATGAGATATGGGGGGTAAATGTTAAGGAAGCAGGAGAGAAAGAAACAGGGGAGGGGAGAGAAGAAAAGTAGATTCAATCAGGCTTTGAGCAGGGGCAAAGCCAATGTATTTTAAGGTGGTCTCTAAGGTGTTTTTTAAAGATTAGAGAGGATGAGAGTGAGGTGAGTGTATTAGGAAGTTTGTTCCAGATTCTACCCACAACATTGGAGAAGAGGGAATCGCCTGCTTTGTTATTAGAAGGGTTGCTGGCAATAAGTAGCTTATTAGCTGAGCGTAGTGTTGAAAGATTTTTATAAGGGGAGATCAGATTAGTGAGGATTAGTATTAGTAGGATGGTGCAGGATTTATTGTGCAATCACAAGTTGATTGTATTTTAGTTGATTTTGTAGTTCTAACCATTTGAGTTGTTTAAGGTTGAGGCAGTGATGGGTTCTGTATGGAGAGCCAGTTGCAAATCTGGTTATGTTATTGTAGCTAGTTTCAAGTTTGGTGAGATTATGCTTTGATAGATTAGTGTAAATGGCAGATGCATAGAATAGGGTGGAAGTAAGATGAGTCTGGTCAATGGATTTCTTAGCTAGTAGTGTAAGGAAGGGTGTTATTCTATACAGGGAGCCTAATTTTTTATTAACAGTTTTTATAATATTATTAACATGGGCATCAAAGCTGAGGTTATGGTCAATAGTTATACCAAGTAGTTGAGCAGTAGAATCAGGGGAAATGCAGGCTCCATTGTCAGAGGTAATAGTGAAGTGGAACTGAGGAGATTTTATGGTGGGAGTAAAGAGTAGTAGCTTAGTTTTCTTGGGGTTAAGAAGAAGGCAGCATTGGGTGAATCATTTTTCAACTGTGCTAAATACATTTTGTGTAAGGGTGTGGAGAGAGGAAAAAGACTTGGCAGTACAGATTAGAGTAGAGTCATCAGCGTATTGTATACAGGTGGATTGTGGAAAAACAGTATGGAGATCATTAATAAAGATGGAGAAAAGAAGAGGGCCTAGGATAGAACCTTGAGGAACTCCAGTGCTCACTGGGAGGTGTGTGGATAGATTATTGTCCCAGAGTACTGCTTGTTGTCTATTTTCCAGATAAGATTTGAACCAAAGGATTGCTTGTGAGTCAAGAGATTGGGCTTTTAGCACAGTAATAAGTAGGTTGTGATTGACCATATCAAAGGCTTTGGAAAGGTCAATAAATAGAGCAGCTGAGAGACAGTTATTGTTACAATTCCTATTTATGCAATCAGTAAAAGTTAAAAGGGCAGAAGTAGTGCTATGAAAGGGCCTAAATCCATGTTGGCAGTTAGCAAGCAAGTTGTTTTTGAGAAGGTGCTGGAGTAGCTGATGGTGAATCCATTTTTCCATAATTTTGGCTAGTGGGGAGAGTAGAGCAATAGGACGGTAGTTGGAGATTTCAGTAGATTTACCTCCTTTGTGCAAAGGGATTATATGAGAGAATTTCCATATAGAGGGGATGTAGGCTTCAGAGATGGATCTGTTTATCAGGAAAAAAACAGGGTATGCTATGGCTTTGGCTACAATTTGAAGGTATTCTGCTGGAAGGCAATCAGCCGAGGGAGTGCAGGGTTTGAGTTTTTGTAGGAGATTGTAGATAAAGGAGGTTGGTACAGGTTGCAAATGAAGGGAGGGAAAGGGACTGTTAGTGTGTTGTGTAGGAGTGGGGTCATGGGAACTAGAGTTTGAGTTAAAGTTTGAATAGCTTCAATGAAGTAATTGTTAAAGGCATTAGCTATTTGCAGAGGATTACTACTGGGAATAGAGCAGGGGGAAGGAGTTGTAGCATGTCCTGGTTTGAGAAGTTTATTAATGCCAGACCAGAATTTTTTAGGATTATTAGAGTGTGAATGTTGCAGGTGGGAGTAGTAGTTTTTTTATCTGAGATTATATCCTTTTTGACAGCATTTCTTAGTTGTTTAAAGTATAGATGATCTACAGAGCTTTTAGAGGTTATCCATCTTGCCCATATTTTGTTTCGTAGAAACATTTTTTCTTTGGTTTGTTTTGCAAGACAGGGGGCTATTTTTGTCCTGATTCTGGAGGAGCGGAAAGGAGCATGGTTATTTAGAATTTGAAGGAAAGTAGAATTAAAGTAAGAGATTGCTTCATCTAGATTAAGTAGCTTTAGAGATGACCAGTTACATGCTTTTAGTTCATTAATAAAGTTCTCAGCTTGGAAGTGTTTTTTAGAATGATAGGTGACAAAATTGTTCTTTTTTGGGCTATATTTCTTTTGTTTAGTGATAAAGGTTAAAATGTGATCACTAATGTCGTCAGGGAGAGATCCTACCTTATAGGTATCTGGGTGACTATTTATAAGGATCCAGTCAAGAGTAGTTTCTTTGTTACTTGGTTTGTGGATCCTAGTGGGGAAGTTTATTATTTGATTGTAACCAAATAGATTAATATGGGTGTTAGGGGTGGGGGATTACATAAGGTCCAGTCTATATTAAAATCGCCTAATACAATTGTTTCCTGTGGTAAATGGGTAGAAAGGCTATTGAGAATGTTTTCTAGGGTGCTAATATTGTTTCCTGGAGGGATGTAAGAGCAGATTATATAGATTGCTTTAGAGCTATTCATTTGGAGTTTGATAGTAAGGGTCTCAGCACTGATATTTGAGGGTAGTGATACATCATAGAGTGAAACCAGAAGATCAGATTTGAACAAGATAGCTACACCACCACCTTTTTTTGATGTACGGTCACATCTTAGGATATTATATCCAGGAGGGGTTATTTCTAGGTCATGAGTAGAAGATTTTAGCCAAGTTTCTATAAGGCAAAGGATATCAAATGGATAAACCTGAAGGAGAGCATGCAATTGACTAATTTTGTTGTTAATGCTACGAATATTAAGATATGCTATACTGAGGGAGTTCTGAGTTATTAAAGAAGAGGTAGCATTATTAAATGATGGATTCTGTAGATTGGTATTTGGTGGGTTGGGCCAGGATTGGGATGAATATCTCCACCTGTTAGAATGTTTATGGTTTGAATGGATGAAATCTTTAAGTATTTATAGTACTTGGGTGGAGTTAGCTTATTGGGGAGGTAAGAAACATGGGTGTTTCTATGGAACTTGGGAAGCAAATAGGCTGAAGTAGAGGTGATGTTGCTATGAAAAAGGCTGTGGGGATGTGTGATGTCGATGTTTGTAGATAGGTCACATTGTGCTTTAGAGTGTAGTGTTCATATGCAGTGAGTGAGTAGGTTAAGGATAGAAGTAAAAATAAGGAAGAGGAGACAAGAAAGTTTTTCAGGGAAGGTTTGAGAGAATGGGCCATTAGGGCAGTGGAATAGAAAGGTTATATACAGAAGATAGGAAGCTTAAATTGTAGATAAAAGGTAGGGAGAGATAAATGTAATGGTTTAGAAAGATAGTCAGAAGAAGGGAGAAGGGAGTAGAAGATAAACTAAATAGCTGTAAAAGAAGTGATTATAGTTACTGATTATGTGTAGAGGTGAGTAAGGAGTAAGCTAAGGAGAGAAGTCAGGAGGAGTGATGTTAGATAAAGAGGTGGAGTAGAGAAGAGGAGGTAGGGGAGGAGTTGAGAATTATATGTTGAGACTGATTGGATAGGTAGTAATGTGGGTGTGACTTGTAAGGTATAAGTGTAACAGCACTGGGGTGGGTGGGAATTGGGGGTAGGGAGGGGAGCGGACAGAGCCTGAAGGGCGAACGGAGCGGGATAGAGCAAGTAGTGAAGGAGACAATCAGTGAGCAGAGCAGCCCAGTTAGGGAAGGTAAGCAGGTGAGTAGCTTCAGGTGGAGTAGGTAAAGTTCAAGACAGAAGTATGGAAGGGCAAGATATGTTGTTTACTAGTTAGAGGGTAGAAGGTGGTATGAGAACAGGTAGGAGCATAGAGTTAGCAGTTACTGAATATCTGGACAACCAGACCAGGCAGGAGAACGTAGGAAAGAAATATAGCAAGGAGTTAAACTAGTAAGAGTGAAAAGAGGGTAAAGGTTGAGGCCTGGTTAGACTGCCACCTAGTGATCTGTGGTGGTATTGCAACAAGTGACTAAGGGCAGAAAATTAACTAGTTGTGAAGAGTAAGGTAGGCAGTATGGGAAAGGAGATGTTAGACAGTACAGGTCTTGGAGAGGGGTCTGGCTGCTAGCGTTCCTTTCACAGAGGCCAAATATTTAGTTAGATCAACAAACAGAGTTGAAAATACCACACAATCAACAGTATGTGATGCAAGTGTATGGTCCAGCAGCCTCTGTTTACACTCTGTACACAATAGCTAGGTGGTAAAGACTTCAGTTGACCAAATGGGATGTAACTGTTACATAACAAGGCATAACTGACACCGTCACAGGCACACTGGCAAACAGAACAGTCTGTATGGCAGGAGGCAGTAGGCCTCTTTATGTAAGTAACCCACTTTATGTAAGTAATGTCAAGACAGGTGACATGTATGGTACTGTACATCCAGATACCTTAAGGCAGCTCACCCCTGATACCCCCACATGTTATAACAGCCTAGGTTATGTATGGTGCACCCCCCAGACCCAATAATACAGGACCATATACCACTGTTACATACACTGGCCTCTAGAGTGCATATGGGCACACATGTATTGTGTAGGTGAAGACCACACATATATGGCCTCAGACCCAATGTATGTGCGGTAGATACAACAGCAGTGGACTACTGGCAGGCATGGCAGCATGGTATACGTATATGTGCATGTGTATCTCTATCTGTATATGTGTAGAAATATACTGCTCTGTATATGTATATATCTAAGTGTGCATATGCATATCTATGTACATAGATACACCCATCTATATATGTCGATATGTACATGTGTAATTATCTATATAGATATCTGGATAATCATATGTACATGTATACAATACAGGAGTGTATCGAAAATCTTGTTATCGAAATACACTACTACATAGAACCAGTATGCACACACATTACATTTTCAATAATATAATTAAAGGTCAATGTTTACGTATTTCTCAGTTGAATGTATCTTATCTCTCCTTTCAAACTGAGATTAATAATTTTAAACAAAGGTTAGTACAACGTGGATATATGGAAACACAAATTAACAAAGAATTGATACACATAGAGGTGGATAGATGCACTAAAGCTACTCCCTATTATTCAGAATATAATTATCATTCTGATGTAAGAAATAATTCTTATGATATCGTTCGGGTGCCTATGTACTATACGATGGACAGAAAGTATATAATGGACATCATTAGTAAGCACTGGCATATTCTTACAATAGATGAAAAAATTAAGAATATAGTAGGAGAACAACTAAGCTATTTATTCAAGAATAAATCTAATCTGAAGAAATTGCTATGTGATTCTAAGACCAGCAATGATACTATTATGTGTCCAGGTACATATCCTTGCGGTCGCTGCAGATATTGTGATTATTTGAATTCAGGTAGTTCATTTATTCATCCAGATACTGGTCATCAATTTTATTTTCATGTCAGAGGCACTTGCGATACAGCTAACATAGTTTATTTAGCTACCTGCATAGAATGTGACGCATTCTACGTGGGTAAGACTAATAGATCTTTCCATATTAGGATAAGAGAACATCTCTATGCAATTAAGATAAACTACATGCCAAATGCTCTAGCTAAACATGTATCTAAAGAAGGATCTCAGCATAATTTTAAATTTATGGCTATAGACTTTGTTACACCTACAGTTAGGGAAGGTAACATACGTAATAAGACCAAATGCAAAGAAATAGAGTGGATCATTAAATTACGAGCAGACCAAGGTAAAGGACTAAACGAAAGAGCGTCATTAAAACCTATTTTGAGAGGTAGGCGACTTAAGGCTAGATGAGAAGCTCCTTTTTGGTAGATGAATAAATAGATGTTTAAATTTAATTAGCGCACATATATATGAGCATACATATTTGAGACTAGAATAGCATTTAATAAGATATTTGCTACATTGAATAGGTAATATAATGATATGAGTATGTAGTTATAAAGCTGCCATTTAATCAACTATGGCTTTTAGTACTGCTAGAATTTATGCTATGCATAAATATGTATTATTGTTCATATATTTTGTTAATGAAATTGATATGAAGTTTCAAATATGCATTAGTAATTCAATTTTGACATATTAGGGCTTTTAGTACTGCTAGAATTTATGCTATGCATAAATATGTATTATTGTTCATATATTTTGTTAATGAAATTGATATGAAGTTTCAAATATGCATTAGTAATTCAATTTTGACATATTATAATGCTTTTAGTTAGGTTTTCTTCATGAAATTTTAAGTGATGTAAATGTTTTATATTTAGTATGTAATACTTGAGCATACCAATCATTAATATATATATTTGCGTAATATGAATATCTGAATGTCTTTGAAAAATTAGTGCTTATTAGTATTTTTAAAAAATCTTTTAATGACTTAAAATTAATGTGTAATCTATATACATTATTAATAATGATCACTATAGATATGTATTTCATGCATTAGAAGTGATGTATTCAGCAGATTAGTAAGTCATGGTAGATTAAATATATATTGTGTTAAGTATATAAGTAAACCGAGGATTTTAAACATTGCTCGGAAGTTTAGGTTATCTGGCTTACATCCGGATAGTACATGCACGTAGTTAGAAGAGTAAGTGTAATACTTACTAGTACTACATATATACTTATATTTTCTATATTAGACATATTTGTCTTACTATAAGTGTGTTTATACGATATATTTCATTATATTAGTTAAAGTTATGTCTGCCGATATAATGCGATATTGAATGCTTTAACTATTACTTTTGATAGTATAAGTAATTGATTTATATAATTAATCATTATTTGTATGTATCGTATATTTTTAAAAAGTCAAGAATGGCTAATTGGTTATAACATGTCATTAATTAGTATTTATAAAAGTAAATGAATGCAAGTTTGAATTTTAACAGTCTGAGGAAGCTACGGTGAAAGCGCTTACTGTTGTGTACACGCTCTACATTAAAAACGCTGATTTTAAGTATTTTTCTGCAGTACGAGTATATATTTTTTGGATATATTCTTGGACATTGACAAGAGTGATATCGAGAAGTGAGCCTTGGTTGTCTCCTGGTTCTTTACTTGGATTATTAGCTGCATTTTAACGACAACTTGGGGACATTTATACTGCTGAACACTGTGTTATTATACGCTAGAACATATGTACATATATATTCGCCATATGTCCTGAACATGGGATGTAGCCCTACCTCAGCCCCTATAGTCCCACCTTCGTAGTGCAAGGGGATATCAGGCATGTATAGCAGGTATATTAGCAGGCTATTGCTACTGTAATAGGGATCATGTTCACAGACATGGTGTGTGTTGGAGGTCACATCTGCTTTTCACATGTGCGCCATTGGCTACTGACAAACATCCTAAGGACATCATAGTACAGTACCGCTGCATGCACATAATGCTCCTGTGGACTACAGCAGAGATATTGGCCAATAGATGTGGACATTTTGACACACTCTGTACAGTCCAGATGTATACACAGAACCACTTAGAGCAGAACATGTGGACCAAGCCTGACAATATGGATGTTAACAGCCATGTAGATGGGTATAACACATAATGACTGGTCTACATTCACCCACATAGGTTATGCATTCACACACCTCTGTCTGTCCTGACACATAATAACTGCTGGTACAGAGGTGCCATGGCCACATACTACCCACTAGATATTGACATACATCTGTACAGCATCCCACCGCTCTGTCTGACATACATGACTGTTAAGAGAGGCCCAGTAGCAGTACATCTGGAAAGTATCTGGACATGACATTTCGCTGGTAAGTACACTAAGATGCTAGGCATGTAACAAAGCACTGTGCAGGCTACAGGCAGACTGGGTCAACACTGGCCTACATCTCCTATGGGGGAACGCACTTGTACCTGCATATATGGCAGGCTCTACAGGCATGTCACAGCACAGGTTAAGATACACCTGTGTGAAAGTGCATAAGCACAACCAATGTGAACACTGCCACAGCCACATATGGTAAGCTAGCATAATATTACAGTATATGGACTAACTGTTCAACGCCATCCTCATATGTGCCACTCACACACTAACCCTACATATACTGGGCCACTACACAGTGTGGTCTGATGCCTGTCTGTGGTATGGGACATGTGTGTGTATGGCCCTACAAACATATAAGCCAATATGGTAACATACAGTGGAGCAGCATGTAACATCAGACAGGACTGGACCTAGGACGATGAAATCTACCACAGTCTGTACACAGGCCAAGATACATACACACACTGTTGGCATTCACCATAAGTACACATTACTGCTCAGGTATCACATGAACCACACGGGTCATATGGAGGTTATATGGGAAAAAGGTATGGGGAGGTGTCTAGAATCAGACAACATGCTTCAGTATGCCACTGGGGATTGTAGTGGGTGTGGATGTGATCATTCACATCATACAAACAACACACAAACACACAGGGTGCCAGTACTGACATGCATGGGTGCATTTATGAGTGGGTATGTGGTGGTCGGCTGTGCCAGACAGCTATACAAGGCTAGGTGATGGGTATACCTTGGAATCAGGCCACATGACAATGGTCTGCATTGTGGCTCAGGGCTGCGGTTTCTGCATTTGCCCACACAGGTGGATATTGTATCCACCATCCAGGCAGCTGTGTGACTATTGCATGTGGCCAATGCTGTGCATCGCTTGCCATGTATGTGTTCCATTGTGTATGGCATGGACAGTGTCTGGAATGTGCACACCTCCCACATGCATGCACAATGACATGTCGAACTGTACCTGGAGTGTCGGGCTCATGCTGTGTGCACAGATTATCATTAGATGTGACAGTCTTGGCCACCTGTGGCAGTAAATGGTAATGGACAGCAGGTTACCCCTGCACCTACATTGATAGCATGCTAATGATATTCCTTGGTGTCAGTGTCATCTGCCCATACAGGGCATGTTTTTAGGCATGGTATACCCTTTGTGGGTCACATGTGATGGCACAACAGGTGTTGCAGGTGTCCAGTGGAGAACATGGGGAAGGTGCACTGTCTGCATGTATGTGCCTATTGGAGAGATAGACAGGTGCCATGCCCTCTGTAGGCCACTGCATTCACTTCATAGTTACTATTAGTTGCCAATATGCAGTGTACTACACACATATTGGCTGTTGCCTCTGCATGTGTTTGTGTGTGTGTGTGTGTGTGTGTGTGTGTGTGTGTGTGTGTGTGTGTGTGTGTGTGTGTGTGTGTGTGTGAGTGTGTATGTGTGTATGTGTGTGTGTGTATGAGACATGGGTTGTGAGTGTGCTCTGGGTAATACTGGGGTTACTAACTGTGATTGTCGGGCCTTGATAACACATGTATGGGTATGGATTTGCACCCCAGCCTCTCGGCTATTTCACATCTGTTATCCCTGTACAGTGGACATTGTAATATATACTAGGGCCACCATATAAGAATTTTGCAAAACACGGTCCACATTAGGCCCAAGTGTCACACATGCACACCCACCTCCACACTGGATACGAGTTACAAACACACACACACCTGTCACATCTGGGAGTAGAACCCCTACCTAACTACACTACAACACTACGCAGTTACAGTACATGCCATGGAGATTACTGGAGTACTCCTTCCCCAAAGGTGTATATCACGTTGGCTGATATCAACAGGATAGCCAAAGTAGAGCATTTGACATGTACTGAGTGTGACTAGCCTAAAATGCATTGCTCCCTACACAGACATTGGAACACACACACACAAAACATCCACAACTGACATGTGTGGGTATAGAACCCCTATATCACACTCCTATATGGAGCTGTTATAGGACACACCACTGGGATTACCGGAGAACTCCTTCCCCAAAGGTGTATATCACATTGGCTGACATCAACAGGATTGCCAAGGTAGGGCATTTGAAATGTACTGAGTGTGACCAGCCTAAAATGCATTGCTCCCTACGCAGACATTGGAACACACACAAAGCATTCACAACCAACTTGTGTGTGTATGGAACCCCTAACAGAGGTCTATATCATACTACAGCATGGAGCTGTTATAGGATGCACCACAGGGAATACGGGAGAACTCCTTTCCCAAAGGTGTATATCACATTGGCTGACATCATCAGGATTGCCAAAGCAGGGCATTTGACATGTACTGAGTGTGACTAGTTCTAAAATGCATTGCTCCCTACACAGACATTGGAACATGCACAAAACATCTACAGCTGACTTGAGTGGGTATAGAACCCCTAACAGAGTTCTACATCACACTACAGCATGGAGTTGTTATAGGACGCACCATGGGAATTACTGGATAACTCCTTTCCCAAAGGTGTTTTTCACAATGAATGATATCAACAGGATTGGCAAAGTAGGTTGTCTGAAATGTACTGAGTGTGGCTAGCCTCTAATGCATTTCTCTCTACACAGACATTGAAACACACACAAAATATCCAGAACTGCCATGGGTGGGAATAGAACCCTACTAAAGTTCTAAATTACACTACAGCAGTACACAGTTATGGCAAGCACTATGGAGATTACTGGGCTACAACCTTCCCAGAGATGTATTTCTGGGTGGATGACATCAGCAGCCTTGCCAACATTGAGCAGTTGACTTGTAGGGAGTGTGACTACCCTACAAAGCATTGCTCCATACACAGACATAGTCAGACACACACACAAACTTGCCATGTCTGGGATTAGAACACCTACCTAACTATTTATCACACTAGAGCAGTATGCAGTTACAGGACGCACTATAGAGATTACTGGGCTACAACCTTCCCAGAGGTGTATTTCTAGGTGGATGACATCAGCAGGCTTACCAATGTAGAGCATTTAAATTGTAGAGGGTGTGACTACCCTAAAAAGCATTGCTTTCTACACAGACAGACACACACACAGTTGCCAAGGCTGGGGTTAAAACTCCTACTTAACTAGTTTATCACACTACAGCAGTATACAGTTAAGGCACACGCTATGGAGATACTGGATTATACCCTTCCCAGAGATGCATTTCGAGGTGGATGACATCAGCAGCCTTAGTAAAGTAGAGCATTTAATGTGTAGGGGGTATGCCTACCTGAATAAGCATTGCCATCTACACAGACAAACACAATTGCCAAGGCTGGGGTTAGAGCTCCTACCTAACTAGTTTACTATATTACAGCAGTATACAGTTACAGCATGTGCTACGGAGATTACTGATATACAGGCTTCCCAGGGATGTATTTGTAGGTGGATGACATCAGTGGCCTTACCAAAGTAGAGCATTTCAATTGCAGGGGATGTGCCTACCCTAAAAAGCATTGCCTTCTACACAGAGTCTGACAGACACACACACACAAACAGTTGCCAAGCCTGGGGTTAAAACTCCTACCTAACTATTTTATCACACTACAGCAGTACACAGTTATGGCACGCTTTATGAAGATTACTGGGATATAACCTTCCCAGGGATGTATTTCTAGGTGGATGACATCAGTGGCCTTACCAAAGTAGAGCACTTCAATTGTAGGGAGTGTGACTACTATAGAAAACATTACTCTCTACACAGACACACACACAGTTGCCTAGGCTGGGGTTAGAACACCTACCTAACTAATTTATCATACTGCAGCAGTACACAGTTATGGGATGCACCACTGAGATTTCTAGGATGCAACTCTCCAAAAGGTGTATTTCACAGTGGATGACCTTAGCAGGCTTGTCATAGTGGGGCTATGGGAAGGGCAGTGTGTGTGCATAGGCCATAACCCATTCATCTAGGGGTTGACACACCACATGCAGGCCCAACCTGGGTCATATTTTACAGGTACATGTATACAGCTGCTAGATGACTACTTCCTTGAACAGTCATGTTGCATAGCTGGCACGTGCACCACATACTCTGTAATGCTAACAGATACTGGTGGCTAGTATCTGCAGTGAGTGACATCTGACCCTCATGTGGTTGTGGCCCTTTGCCTGTGTGCTGGGTGGGACAGGCCTGGATGGCTCCTTGTCATAGTCACCCTCTTCCACACATCTATGTATGTCTACCTTTGGCTTATTATAGTCTGTTGTCCTTACATATATGCCTGTATTCCTATCCACTGTGAGTGCAATGCATGAGTGGTGCATACTGAGGAGTGTCTGCACTAACATCTGCGGCTGCCAGATATGTCTGGTCCACTGGTGTTTGCAGACATGGCCTTCATGTGTTTAAGTGTGTGAACATGCCCAGTATGACCTTTCAGTATGTTGTTGACTGACATTGCCTTCATTTCTCTAAGTGTGTGGGCATGCCCAGTATGGCCGTCTGTATTGAATGTGTAGATCAAGTCCAGGTCATTTGTACTGCAGTGCTGACCTTTGTGTTGTACACCTACAGGTAGCATGCTGTCTCTGCAGGGCATCTGTCGATCATTTGGCATGGACTGTTACTACATTTCTGCATTTCTACATTTCTGCATTTTTATGTAGGATGGGGGGGCACACTTGACTATTTCTACATATCTACACATGATTTTGGGGGGGGCTCTCCTGACTGTTACTATATTTCTACGTAGGATGGGGGGGTCACACCTGACTATTTCAATATTTTTACACAGGATTGGGGGGCACACCTGACTGTTACTACATTTCTACGTAGGATGGGGGGGCAAACCTGACTATGTCTACATTTCTACACAGGATTGTGGGGGGGGGCACACCTGACTGCTACTATGTTTCTACGTAGGATGGGGGGCACACCTGACTATTTCTACATTTCTACACAGGATTGGAGGGGCACACCTGACTGTGACTACATTTCTACATAGGATGGGGGGGCACACCTGACACTTGTATACATTTGCTAGGTCTGTACTGGTATGTCGGATACTCCATTTCAGTCTGCTGTCTTACCTATTGTGCTAACTAGAGGCATACCAGTGTACTACAGATCTTAACTTTTAATTACCTACATATTCATTTCTGACTTCCTACCCTTCAGAACTGACATGCCACTGCCTGACCTGCAGTAGTCTGTGTAGGCCTGGGGGGTAGGTTACCCACAGGCCTCATTCAGAGGCCATATCACCGCCTTTGTTTGTGTTTGTCTATAACTGTCCTGCTGGCTGTGACTGTTGTTGGGTATGTGACCCACCCTGACCTGGTATGTGTGAGTCACTTACCTTGTGGGTGTCCCTGCATCGAGGGTGGTGCTGCAGGACTGCCTATGTCAGATACACATAGTGCACTCCCTACACATGGTAAGACACAGGTAGTGTAATGTTTGGCATCCATTTTACTGTATGTGAGAGTCAGAGAGAGGTGTTATTCTCTGGATCTCTCCTGTGTCAGTGTATGTGCTATGGGTTGCCTCTTTGCTAAGGCCAGGGCATACTGGGCATGCCTCCTTCTGCCTACTGGGCAGGCTCAGGTTGTTCCTCCTCTGAGCCACTCTGTGCCTGTGCAGGCCTTGGCAATGGTAGGGGGCTGTGTGGCCCTGCCCCATGGCACATACAAGGACAATTTGGGTACATGTAGGTGGTGAGTTCTGCAAGGCTCCACCTGATGTATCCAGGCACCAGAACTCTGACTTGAGCATCCCAAACACACGCTCTACTATAATTCTGGTCTGTGCGTGTGCCTCATTATGGAGTTCTTGTTCGGGTGTGTGTGCATTTCTGATGGGTGTCATCAGCCACGGCTCCAGTGTGTATCCAGCATCCCCCACTAGGTGACTGTGAGGGATGTCCCCATTGGCAAGTCTCTGGTACAGCTGTGTCAGATGCCAGATGTGTGAATCGTGATAGCTTCCAGGGCAGCCAGCACACACATTTATTATTATGCCCTGGGCATTGCACACAACCTGCCAGCTGATGGAGGTGAAGCTCTTGTGGATGATGTAGACCCTTCCCTGCTCACCGGGTGGTGCTTTGATGCATATGTGCGTGCAGTCTATAGCACCCACTACCTCAGGGTGTTTGGCTATTTGGTGGAACTGTTGCATATTGCTGGCCAATGCCTCATGGGTGTTGTGGAAATATACGTGCTCACAGACGTGTGCTGACATGGCATCCAGGAACTAGTGGAGTACCCTGGATGCCGATGCCTGTGAAATCCCCACCATATCCCCAGTTGGCCTTTGGAAGGTACCTGTAGCCAGTATTCTTAAGCCTACACATATGTTGGTATCCACTGGGATGGGTTCCCCTCTGTTAGTTCTGTATGTCAGGCGTGGCCAGCACAGCTCAACAATGTGCTGTAGGAGGTGCTTATCCACCCTATTGCACTCCACTATCTCCAGCTCATGTAGCCCCTGGTAGGTTACCCTGGGTCTGCACACTCTTCTTCATCTCCTCACTGTGGGTTGGTTGACAGCATTCATATTCTCACCACCCTCAGCCTCTTCCACAAGTTGTTGTATGATAGCTATTGCAGGCCCTATCATTTTGCTGTACTGAGTGTTAAAAGTTCCCTCCTTGTTTACACCGGTGGTGTAGAGTGTGGGAAAAAACAGAGGGGAAGGTGTTTGCATAGTTTATAGTAGTGTTCTGGGCTGGGCTGGTCTGCTATCTGTGTAATTGGCTGATTCTGATACATTTCATTTGCCAGCTAAGCTAGTTCTCCTTGATTACCTTCCTACTGCTGTGTTCCCTTCCCATTGCCTTCCTGTTTAAGCCCATGTGTGCACCATGCAGAGTGCTCAAATGTGCACACTGTTGCTATTTCCTGGTTTAACCTCTTTTTCTTCCTGTAAAACCCAGTGCATGGCATGCACACCCACTTAGGCTTTGTACAGAGTGCTAAGCAGATTTAGACACACCCCCTAGCTTAGCTGTGCTAAGCTAGAAGCAATCCCGAGCCACAGGGCTTCAATTCACTTACAGCATGCCTGTTACCCCCCACATGATGTCACCTAACTCCTAGGCTTGCACCAAGCTATTTTTACTCTTATAGTGTTGGGACCTGACATACATGCTGGGGAAAACTGGGATTCACTATCCTTTCCCTCATTTGCATAGGATTGCCTGCTAATGCATAGTTACATGTCTCACACTGAGCCTCCCCCTTAGCAACCACTACTCACTGGCCAGGTTGTCTCCTGTCTGCCATTGACTTGCATGGCAGAATAGTGATTTTAGTTAGACTGCTTATTTTAGGTTTATTTTATTATTTTCCCCCGATACCATTTGCGTGCCGCTGCCCTATGCTTAAACAGCCAAGATCGGCTAAAAAAAATAAAAGTTGATTTTTGTATTTTTTTTTGTTTGCAATGCCAATGGCCTTATACTTGGCCATTGGCATGCTTACTACATGATATGCAGCCTTTATTTGGGGCTGTCACAGCTCAGTTTTGGATTTTGCAGAAATGTACCTGGTTACTGAGTACATTTTTGCAGAAAACACTAGTCCTGCACGGACTGTTGCAAGATTCCTGGCTTGCAAAATCACCTAAGTTGCATAGATTTCTCCTGAAAATGGGGTGATTTGCATACTAGGGCTTAGTCAGTACAGGATTAGTTCAGGAGCACTCATGCACGCCTCTGCAGGCCATTCCTGGATCGCACGGCAGACATATTGCCCGCCTGAGCTCCTGCATAGATCTTGTACCCCGTGCAAGCTTTTGAGAATCCGGGGGATTGTGTGTCTGCTTCCCTTCAAAACTTTGGGATAACATCTTTATGGCATAACCCATAAAGTAATATAATTTCCAGAATATTTTGCAAAGTCAGGTGGATTAAGACTAACGTCTTCTCTACCAATATATGCTGTTACAATGTATACATCTAAACAGTTGCAATAATGCATGTACATCTCGTTTTCTTCCAGCAGGGCACACTGCTGATACATTTTAAGACAAGCAAACCCCGCAAATACATTTTCAGCACAGCCATATGTACAAATCAATTTGTTATATAAATGACCGAGAATTATTTACAAAATTCCAGCTAGCTGTGCTGGCACATGCCACAAATCCACTGCCCTATTTTTCCTGGGATGACTGTCAGTACCTCCTATCGACTCACTTCTCCCCCTTTAAAGACTCAAACTAGTTTTTCAAGTGCCCTTTGAGAAACATTGCTTGAGAGGAATGATGCTATTTGGGAATACACTACCCCATACTCTGTCTTGAGATCCCACCTTCCCTGGGATTGCTGACACCACTACAGTGCTGCACTGTCATATCACATGCCTGCAACCCTGGGTTCTACTAATATAAATTGGCATTTTGCTTGATGGCTCACTGTAGCCAAAGATCACCAGCCCTGGCTTCAGGTATGAGGTGTTTCTGGCTGTCCCCCAGACTACCTGCCCCACATGCCTGTATCTAAGCCTGATTGCATGCAACTGCATGTACACAATGTACCGCATTATCAAAATCATTCCTATGAAGACATCTGCAGGGATATTCTCAAACATACGTATGTGCTTGCTTCCTTTTCCACCCTCCCATTCAAGGTGAACCCTGGCCAAAAGCATTTGTAATGGGGTCCCACCTAAAGTTCTGACTGGAGTGAATTGTCCAAGCATATACTGTTCCTGTTTCACCACTGCAGGCTTCACAATGGTTATGTCAGAGGCTGTGTCTCTCTCAGCAGTGGCTTGTTTTACATCCACTAAGATAGGATATAACCTCTTGTCATAGTTTGGTACCCCTGTTGTCTCCAGACAACTTACCACTGGCATATTGGTAATCCCATATGATGGCTCTCTCACCATTTGTTCCCCACCTTGCCTCCATGGACATCTATATGTTCCATGGCCCTACTGGTTTCATTTAAAACATTCACCCCTTGATCCTACCCATGTACCTGAACTAGTGGCTCCCCCTATTACTGGTGGGCTCTGTTGGGACAGTTTAGGGTGCCCAACATCGGTTTCCTTATATCCATGTGCAGCCCTGGGTATCCTTTTCTTGTGTAGTGATACCTTGCTTGCTAAGCTGAGATCCATTATTTTCCCCAGCTCATCTGCAGATTTGTACGCTCGGTCTGCCAACCAGATTCTCATGTCCTCAGGCAAAGTGATAAGGACTTGTTCCCTGACCAAATGTCTGTAAGCCTTTCAAAACTGGTGACCTGACACCCACTCACCTACCTATGAAAATAAATGTTTAACTCAGTAACATAATCACACATACTTTAATCTGCCTTGCATCTGTGCTCACAAAACTTTTTTTCTGTAAGCTTCTGGTGTTAACTTAAAACATTCTAGTAAACAACATTGGACTTCTTCATAGTTTAAACTATCAATATCAGACAATTTAGAAACAGCAGTTACAGCTTTACCATGCACTAAGGGGGTTAGGAACAGTATGCAGAGCCCTTAGTCAACATTATATGGTTTACAAACCCTTTCAAATATATGAATAAAACTATCAAAATAATCACCCTCAGTAAATTCTGGAAGAAATATACGGAACTTTATTGCTTCTGGGGTTCAGTTATTCCCTTCCCCATTACCTCCATGACCCTAGTGAAGAGTCAGCATCTCCATCTCATGTTGACACTGTTTCTCAATTTCTTCAGTCTCCAAACACCGCATTCTCTCTACTGATTCTAGTTCTGTCTATATTGCCTGTCTCACTGTTTGCTGATTCTAATTTCATGCATTTGGGGCCCAGGTCAAGTTTCTTTAACTCTAGCTAGATTTTAAAGTCCTCTGAGAAAAAGGTGAACTGTCCTGTTTCTAAGGGCTGCAAATTCCTATCTCTAGACTGGTTTTCCTCCTGGATGCTAGTCTGAGCTGTGACTAAGGCTGAAATCATTCCCTGTTTAGTCAGGTTGCCATACACCTGTCTTTGGCTTCACACATCTTGGCCAGCTGGTGCTTTGTCAAATTGCCATAATCCTCTGCTGACATCTTTGCCTGACCTCCCTTACTAAACTAAACTAACAAGAAAATAAATGAATGAAACTGTTGTGATATGAATCTCTGACTGTCTACCTTGTGGCTGCTGATAAAATACACATCTTTACTGACAACTAATTATAGGTTGCAGATGTTCAATATCCATACCACTGCTCACCAATGCATGATGTCCCCACACTGGGCAGCTAATCAAGGAGCCTGAATCCTCACCACTGACACTGGAGATGGACACTCACTTGGAAAACAAATGGATACTCTTAGTATTTACAGATGCAGACCTCTCTTGCATCAAGCACAATTCCCATTAAGAGCACACAGAGCACACACTCAGCCCTGGGTCTGGGTGTCTCTGTCTGTCTCTCCTCAGGTCGCCAATAAGGCTCCACACTGGCATTGTGAAACCAGAGCTTTGTGTCCCTTCCACAAGTAGCTGACACACACACACTCTTTGAAATTTAATTTACAGACACACACACACACACACACACACACACACACACACACACACACACACACACACACAAACACACACACACCTGGGAAATGCTGGCACAGATTACCCACTCTACCAACTTTGTCCAGACTATAAGGTAGATTCATTGCCACCAGTCAGTGACTATGATGCTCTTAAAAGGGTATCTAATTATACTGAGTGAAGTTAATATTAATGCAAATGGTAATGTTGAAAAATCAGCAAGGCTTTCAGAAGTGGACAGACATCACCAAATAAGTATGTGCAAATACTCCAAAGATTAAATATTTT
Organism: Protopterus annectens; assembly: GCF_019279795.1. Classification (NCBI taxonomy): domain Eukaryota; kingdom Metazoa; phylum Chordata; order Ceratodontiformes; family Protopteridae; genus Protopterus; species Protopterus annectens. The sequence continues at coordinate 1,704,824,314 of NC_056731.1, forward strand.
CTAAATAGGACCAACCACAATGAAAAGCTTAAATATATTTAATAATAAATAATAAATAAGGAAAGAACATGAAAATACTATCTATTTACAGTAAACACCAGAGTTTTAGTTACAGGAAATATTAAAAATAACACAGACAGAAAGTTTCACACAGTTATACAAAAACAGGATTTAGCTAACCTCACTATCTATTCCTGACTGACTGAAAGAATTACTTTTCCTACTTACAGACTACATCAAGGCAAGATAATATGGGTTAGTGATCCTTGTCGTCAGATTCAAGACAGAATACAGAATGCTTAGAGCAATCACCTACTAATATCTAAATATTATGTCTGGCTTACAGAATGACATCACACATCTGGTCATCTGACTCTGTTTCCCACACTAACTCCCATCATTAGAAGTTACCAAGGTATAACACCTATGTGCTACAATACACACAGATAAAGAGCATTGGTGAGATGTGGTGCAGCTGATGGAAGTCATAAAACCATAAAATTATTTTACTCTTCCTACAGGAGCTGCAAACAATTCTCCAGCATAGACATTATGTCTTTGGATTCCTTCAAAACTGTGGGATAACATCTTTATGGCTTAACCCATAAACTAAGTTAATATCCAGAATATTTTGCAAAGTCAGGTGGATTAAGACTAACCTCAATCTACCAGTATATGCTGTCACAATGTATACATTTAAAAACATCAAGATCAGACAATTTAGAAACAGCAGTTATAGCTTTGCCATGCAGTAAGGAGATTAGGGACAGTACCCAGAGGCCTTGGTCAACATTATACTGTTTATATTCCCTTTCAAATATATGAATAAAATTATCAAAGTTATCACCTTCTGTAAACAGTGGAAAAGAATTACTGATCTTTATGGTTTCTGGGGTTCAGTTATTCCCTTCCTCATTACCTCCATGACCCTGGTGAAGAGTCAGCATCTCCATCTCATGGTGACACTATTTCTCATGTTGTTCAGCCTCCAAATGCTACACCCTCTCATTGTCTTCAGCCTCCAAACATGGAATTCTCTTAGCTGATTCTAACTGCATCTGCTTTGCCTGCCTCAGGGTATCTGTTGATTTTAATTTCATACATTTAGCCTACAGTCCAAGTCTGTTTAACTCCAGATGGATTTTTAAGTCCTTGGAGGAAAGGGTGAACTCTCCTGTTTATGAGGGCTGCAATTTCCCTTCACCATACTGGTTGCCTTCTTGGATGCTGATCTGAGCTGTGACTAAAAGGCTGAAATCATTTCCTCTTTAGTCAGGTTGTCATACACTTGTCTTTGGCTTCACACACCTTGGACAACTGATTCTTTGTCAGCTTGCCATAATCTTCTCCTGATATCTTTGCCTGCTATCCCTTACTAAACTAAACTAACAATAAAATAAATGAATAAAACTGTTATGATATGAAACTCTGAATGTCTACCTTGTGTCTGATGAAAGAATGCACACCTTTGGTGACAAATGCTTACAGCCCACAGAAGTTCAACATCCATACCACTGCTCACTAATGCATGATGTCCTCACACTGGCCAAGTAATAAAGGAGCCCAAATCTTCATCACTGACTCTGGAGATGGATGTTCACTTCGAATACAAATGGATACACTCAGTATTTTCAGATATAGACCTTTCTACATCAAGCATAGTTTCCTTCAAGAGCACACAGGGCACACACTCAGCCCAGGGTCTGGGTGCCTCTATCAGTCTCTCCCCAGGTCAACAGTAAGGCTTCCCAATGGCACTGTGAAACCAGTGCTCTGTGCCCTGCTCTAAGTGGCTGACACACACACACACACACACTATTTAAGATTAATTTACACACACACACACACACACACACACACACACACACACACACACACACGCACGCACGCACGCATGCACACACACACACACACACACACACACACACACACACACACACACACACACACACACATACACACACACCTGGGAAATGCTGGCACAGATTACCCATTCTACCAATTTTGTCCAGTCTATATAGTAGATTCATTGCCACCAGTCAGTGACTATGAGGCTCTTAAAAGGGTATCCAGTTATACTGAGTGAAATTAATATTAATACAAATGGTAGTGTTGATCAAACAGCAAGGCTTTCAGAAATGGACAGACATCATCAAAAAAATATGTGCAAATGCTCCAAAGCTTAAATATTTTCTAAATAGGACCAGCCACAATGAAAAGTTTAAATATATTTAATAATAAATATTAAATAAGGAAAGACATGAAAATACAAAATATCTATTTACAGTAAACACCAGAGTTACAGTTACAGGGAATATTAAAAATAACAGTGATGGAAGTTTCACACAGTTATAGAAAAACAGGATTTGGCTGTCCTCACTATCTATTCCTGACTGACTAAAAGAATTACTGTTCCTACTTACTGAATAGAGCACGGCAAGATAATGCGGGTGAGTGGTCCTTGTTTTCAGATTCAAGACAAAATACAGGATAATGAGAGCACTCTACTACTAATATCTAAATATTATTTCTGGCTTACAGAATGACATCACACACATCTGATCATCTAACTCTGTTTCCCGCACTAACCCCAATCATTAGAAGCTACCAAGATGTAGCACCTATGTGCTACAATGCACACAGATAGAGAACTTTGCTGAGATGTGGTGCAGTTGATGGAAGTCATAAAACCATAAAATTATTTTACTCTTCCTACAGGAGCTGCAACCAATTCTACAGCTCAGACATTGTGGCTCTGGATTCCTAAAAAACTGTTGGATAACATCTTTATGGCTTAACCCAAGTAATTTAATTTCCAGAATATTTTGCAAAGTCAGGTGGATTAAGACTAAACTCAATCTACCAGTATATGCTGTTATAATGTATACCTTTAAACAATCAATATCAGAGAATTTAGAAACAGCGGATACCCCTTTACCATGCAGTAAAGGGGTTAGGAACAGTACCCAGAGGCCTCTACTGCTTATATACCCTTTCAAATATATGAATAAAACTATCAAAGTTATCACCCTGTGTAAATTGTGAAAGAAATGTGCTGACCTTTATTGCTTCTGGGGTTTGGGTATTCCTTTCCTCATTACCTCCATGACCCTTGTGAAAAGTCAGCATCTCCATCTCATGTTGACACTATTTCTCATTTTGTGCAGCCTCCAAATGCCACAGTCTCATTTTTTTCAGTCTCTGAACACTGAATTCTCTATGCTGATTTGAATTCCTTCTGTTTTGCCTGCCTCAGTGTGTTTGCTGATTCTAATTTCATACGTTTGGCCTCCAGTTCAAGTCTCTTTAACTCCAAATGGATTTTTAAGTCCTCTGAGGAAAGGGTGAACTGCCCTGTTTCTGAGGGTTGAAAATTCCCATCACCAGTCTGGTTGTCCTCCTGGATGCTGATCTGAGCTGTGACGAAGGCTGAAATAATTTCCTCATTATTCAGGTTGTCATACACCTATCTTTGGCTTTTCACACCTTAGCCAACTGATTTTTTGACACAGCTTGCCATAATCCTTTGCTGATATCTTTGCCTGTTCTCCCTTACTAAACTAAACTAACAATAAAATAAATGAATAAAACTGTTGTGATATGAAACTCTGAATGTCTACATTGTGTCTGCTGAAAGAATGCACACCTTTAGTGACAACTGTTTACAGGCTACAGAAGTCCACTATCCATACCATTGCTCACCAATGTGCGATGTCAGCACACTGGGTCAGTAATCAAGGAGCCTGAATTCTTACCACTGACACTGGAGAGGGGCATTCACTTGGAATACAAATGGATACACTCAGTATTTCCAGATGCAGACCTGTCTGGATCAAGCACAATTTCCATTAAGAGCACACAGGGCACATAATCAGTCTGGGGTCTGGTTGTCTCTATCTGTCTCTCCCCATGTCACCAATAAGGCTCCTCATTGCTCTGTGAAATCAGTGCTTCGTGTCCCTGTCCAAGTAGCTGAACAGGTCTGTATTATGTGACCGAAGAGTCTACTCTTCGAACACATAATAATTGACAAATATACAGCAAACACTGTAAACAGTGAACAGCCACGTCTGCAAATTTTTCCTTGGAAAAAAATTCACGTGGCTGTAAAAAAACAAACAAACTTTAAAACACTAATCAAGAGGCGGGCTTCACCCCCAACACCCCCAATGTAGACTCTTCCATCACATAATATAGACCCGCTGACACACACACTCTTTGAGATTTGCCTTGCACACACACACACACACACACACACACACACACACACACACACACACACACACACACACACACACACACACACACACACACACACACACACACACACCTAGGAAAGGCTGGCACAGTTTACTCACTCTACCAACTTTGTCCAGACAATAATGTGGATTCATTGCCCCTATTCCGTTAATATAAGGCTCTTAAAAGGGTATCCAGTTAAACTGAGTGAAGTTAATATTAGTACAAATGGTAGTGTTGACCAAACAGCAAGGCTTTCAGAAGTGGCCTGAGTTATCACCAAAAGAATAATACTCTCAAAGCTTAAATGTTTTCTTAAAAGGACCAGCCACAATGAAAAGTTTAATATATTTAATAACAATTAATAAATAGTGAAAGAACACGAAAATACTAAATATCTATTTACCTTAAACATCAGAGTTTTCATCACAGGGAATATTAAGACTAACACCGATGGAAAGTTTCACACAGTTATAGAAAAACAGGATTTAGCTAACCTTGCTATCTATTTCTGACTGACTAAAAGAATTACTGTTCCTACTTACTGAAGAGAGCAAAGCAAGATAATGTGATTGCATGGTCCTTGTTGTCAGACTCAAGATAGAATACAGAATGCTGAGGGCAAACTCCTGCTAATATCTAAATATTATTTCTGACTTACTGAATGACATCACACACATCTGGTCATCTGAATGTGCTTCCTGCACTGTCCCCCATCAATAGAAGCGACCAAGGTTTAGCATCTATGTGCTACAATACACACAGATAGAGCTTTGTTCAGATGTGGTATAGCTGATAGAAGTCATAACAGCATAAAACAATTTCATTCTTCCTACAGGAGCTGCAACCTATTCTCTAGCACAGACATTGGATCTCTAGCTCCCTTCCAAACTGTGGATAGCATCTTTATGGTTTAAACTGTAAAGTTATTGTGTGGTCCTTGTTGTCAAACTCAAGATAGAATACAGAATGTTGAGAGCAAACTCCTGCTAATATCTAAATATTATTTCTGACTTACTGAATGACATCACACACATCTGGTCATCTGAATGTGCTTCCTGCACTGTTCCCCATCAATAGAAGCGACCAAGGTTTAGCATCTGTGTGCTACAATACACACAGATAGAGCTTTGCTCAGATGTGGTATAGCTGATAGAAGTCATAACAGCATAAAGCAATTTCATTCTTCCTACAGGAGCTGCAACCTATTCTCTAGCACAGACATTGGATCTCTAGCTCCCTTCCAAACTGTGGATAGCATCTTTATGGTTTAAACCATAAAGTTATTTAATTTCAAGAATATTTTACAAAGTCAGGTGGACTAAGACTAACCTCTTCTTTTCTTGTATATGCTGTCACAATGTATACATTTAAACAGTTACAATAATGCATATACATCTCTTTTCCTTCCAGCAGGGACACTGTTGATACATTTAAACAAAAGCAAAGCTCACAAATACATTTTCAGTACAAGCATCTGTACAAATCAATTTCATTTGTAAATGACATAGTTATTTAGAAAATTCTAGCTAACTGTGCTGGCACGTGCCACAAATCCACTGCCCTATTTCTCCTTACATGGCTGGCATTACCTCCTGTCTTCACAGTGACAGTTTGTAGATAAAGTGTATTTGTCTTATTGTGTGAGCCATTATTTTGTCACGAGAATACAGTCCAAGTGACAATATTAGATCCAGACATAAAATATATCATTTACTAACAATCCTAAGATGTATTGCTGTTATATAACTGCATTATTTAAAAAAAAAACACTTTAGGTTTAGAAATTACCATTTTACATAATTTTATTTGATTTACTCACAATCCTACTAGGATGTATTGCTATTATACAACTGCATTATTTTAAGAAATGCCTAAGTTTTAGAAATAACCCTTTTGCTTAATTTTATATGATTTACTCACAATCCTACAGGGATGTATTGCTATTATACAAGTGTATTATTTTAAGAAACTCCTTGGTTTTAGAAATAATCATTTTGTATAATTGCTACTCAATTCTTGCTTTGTCTCTTTGTGATGGTACAAGTTACTGGTAGTGGTTTTTGTGATGTACAGTTTATGTGCAATCTCATGAACATGACTTTGCATTCACAGTATATTGTGTGATGGCTGTCTGTGCCACTTTTAAGTATTGAATGAAGAAATTATTAAATCCAACTATTTTAAGTGCCTTTTAGAGGAAAAGAGGAAAACTAAATCATTATCATTGCTTTTCATTATTAACTTAATATCGTAAGCTCCATGGCAATTGGAGATGAAGTCCTCCCTGTGACCTGGATGACCCAAAATGGATTATTGACCTGGACACTGGGTGACCCCAATGGTGAGGATGAGAGTGAGAAACTGTCTCTCCCACACTAGGTGGGGAGAGAAGTTAGCCCACTCTGCTGTACTAATGACTCTCTGCAGAGGCTCAGATACACAGCAGGTACCATATAAAGGACTATGGACATATCTGTATTTATTTAAATTTGTTAACTGGGGTAGAGCATTGACCTTTTGAGAAAAGCTACAGGTTCACCCTAGGAGCTTAAAAATGAAAAAAAAAATACAATACAGAAAACAAAATTGTTATTATGGCATACATGTAACAAAAAAGTAACTGAGAATCAGTAGACATGCAATGCAAATGCAGTCTGGAATAAAAAAATAGGGAATAATGTGAGGAATTATCATTAGGAGAGCAATTAAATAGATAGGTAAAGAAATGCAAGTGTTGAGAGGGAAAGAGATTTCATCACTAATAAGGAGAGTAAAGAGCATTGAGGAAATTACTTATGCCTATGTACATCATATATGCAACTTATATACTCCAACAACTGGCACCACAGTGAAGGAATTTGCTTCCTTAATCAAAGATCTCACAGAACATGACTTTCGGGGTATCAATGAACTAGATGCAAAATGGAAAACTCTGATGGTTGCGGAGATGTTAGAATTCCTTGACTCTCACACAAGGAGAAACAAACAAGCTACTTGGTATACTAGAGAGATGATGGCTGCTATACATGAGGGAGAAAAAAGTATATAAAATGTCCTTTTATTTTTTCTTGCAGGGCATAACTGTTTTACTTTGAATATAAGTGTGATGTCTGATTAATATCCTACTGAACTGCCACCAATCAATGTGACATCCAGATAATATCCCACTGAACTTCCGCTAAATAATGTGACATCTCTCACTATCCTGGGTCAGTAACCAAGGAGCATCAATCCTCATGTCCTTAATTAAACAGGAGTAATATTTCACAATTTTTCCTTAAGAGCACAACAGGAACATAGTTTATAGCATGGACTGGACTGTATACTTCTGTCCACTCCAATGTAACTCCTTATTATAAACTTCAGAGCAATATGTCCCAGTTTAAGACCTCTGATGCACTAACACTTAAATAAATTAAATCTTACACATCCAAACACTTCTGGGAAAGACTGATACAAATTTCCAGCTGTGTCCCTTCCTTAAGATAATATGGCAATGCTGCCACCAATCAGAATGCCCTTTAAAGGGGTGTCCAGTTATGAAAATTAAATATTAAAACAAATAGTAGCAAATGACCTAAGTAGGCAGGCTTTCAGAGTGGCCTGGGAAGTTATCAAAGCAAGTATAAGCACTCTAAAATCACTAAAGAAAAACACTGATTGTCCAGCTACTATGTAAGCTAATAAAATATTTAATATTGAGCATAATGATTAAAAATGTAAAACAATAATTTCCAATAAAAAAACAGAAATCAGTCACCTGGGAAATTAAATCAATACTATAGGATAGAAATCCAACATTCAGAAAAACTCTTAACTGATCTAACTGATTAGTTATAATTTTTCTATCTGACTAAAAAACACTTTCCCTGATCTAAATGAAAGTATTACAATACAGTAAAGGCAGGCATATAGTTCTTGGTGTGTCCTTTTGGATATCTACTGCACAGTGCATTTGTGAATGACTCACAGCTGGTTGTTAACTGACAACTGACTTCTATGACTGACAACGGACTTCAGCAGGTTCTTTTGTAGATTAGCCTAACTGTCATAACTGTTCCAGTTCTGATTTTATTTTATAGTTTGAAAATCAACCAACAGCTGTTTACTAAATTTCCTTCCTGGCTTTCAGCTTCTGACAGTAACACATAGCAACTGTCAACATTCTGATGACATCATCTGCAGATCAGCTGAATCTGACAGTTTGCTATTTAGAATCTTTCTTCACAAACATGCACAGTTAAAACTGTAAAAGGACACTGTTCGTCTATAAAACATTCTGTATAAACTGATCATAAATCTACATATAAGAACTTATTTACAATATCATAGCTAGTCATGCTGTCATATAACACATAGGTTAATCTGAAATTATGTGCAAAAACTAAGACAAACATGCTAGCACAAATAACAGTGTCTAATTTCTTCACAATAAGATTATATTTTTTTCATATCCTAATAGCAACTAAAAGTGGCCACTAGTTAGTAATCTCCATGGTACAGAAGGATAAAGCTCAGAGTATGCTTCTGTACCTTGAGATTGATTACTATACTGGTTTCTGAATATCTGAGTCTTGTTGCTGAAAACTCTGTAATCACAAAATGTATATCTCCATTAAGTTAAGTAGCTAGCTAAACATTTATTTTATATTTTTTCTTAAAAACATAATTTAAATATAATATGTGTCATAGCAAAACATTACTATCCGTAGAAAACTTACATGCTATTTTTTTCTGTTACAATCTGTTTCGTAATATTTCTTCAAAACCACTGTGATAACCTACTATCCAGGAATGAGTACTATAGACCACAACTACTATTTGTTCCATAGAACTAGTCATCTATTATTGTATTCCAGACAGAGGATAACAGAATTTTGCATATTGTAAAAATAGGATATCAACTTTGTACAGCTCTCAGAATGCATGCATTATGACCTGACACTTTTTAAACTAAGAAACCTTTATGCATGAATCTGTAAGCACATCCTGCCAAGTATTTTTACTGGTTGCCTTGTCCTTCTGCAATACTTTGTTAATCCTAGGTCATCAAGAACAAATGTGTCTGAACATATCAGGTGCAACACCCGTATGAACATTGTACCTCCTCTAACATGATTTGAGGGAGTGCAAGGGCTAGCAGAACAGTAAGTTCCTTGGCCCTAGGTCAAACAGGGGGCATTTTGACTTGATGGCAATTTTAATATTGAAATGGCTTGGATGTATTAATCTGTAAATATGATATGAATAAAATGTTAAATTAAGTTAAATAAAGATGAAATTTGTACAAAATAAATTTATTATGGTAAGACTGTTTACAGATGTACAATAAAGTTTGGTGGAGATGGAAAAATGGTACTTTCCTTGCCCCCTCATATCTCTCTTTCCCTTGTTATTTCCTCTCTCTCCGGCTGCTCTTAATCCCCACTACCACACTTCCCATCCGTATCTCACATCTAGTAGTGACTACCATCCCCATATTTCTGTGTTTCTCCTCGCTAATTCTTCTCTGCCCCCTGCTTACTATTCTAACTCCTAACCTCGCGTTTTTTCTCCTTCACCTATATGTATACTTTACTTCCCACCCCCTCTGCCCTCATGCCCTTGATTACCTTATAAATATATCCTCAAGTCTCGGACGCCATCTTTCTTCTCTAACTATCTACCTGGCTGCTGTGTGCTCTGCTTTGGGTTCTGGACCTTGAGTGAGTTTTTACAATTGTTTTACTTTGTTTATTTTTTACTATTTTAATATTGTGAACACTGTCTCATTTCTGACTGGAATATCACTGATATATTTACAATGTTTGCGATGCATTCTTGATATGACAGACAACAAAGCTTTTGCTGATATCAAGTGTCTCACGAATAGCGCTGTTTATGGGATTTGTTCTTAGAGGCTTGATAAAGGCTACATTGTATTTATGCAGTCTTAGTATGCTTCACAACTGCCTTTTATGTGTAGTAATTGAATCTGACTAATGCTGGAACCACAGTAGTTCAAACACTACTAATTCAAAGCTTGTGTCCCTGCTCACAAAAGCCGACTTTTATTCAATGACTCTTTGCTCCCATATATCGCACCTAAGCTACCTGTACTGAGCAGATCTCTCAATCTAGTTATATTGCTGATGCTACTGTCGCAATCTCATTCTTGTAACTTGAATCACTATCGACGCCATCACTCACCTAAAACTAAATCCATGGGAGTGGGATGGAATTATTGGCGTCTGCTCTTGTACTTTTGTTGTTAGTATTTCATGAACACCTAATATTTTACTAGTTAAGAGATTAAAGGCTGCTCTAGGGAGTAGCGTGGACTTATTCGCACTAATTTAACTCAGCTAGCATCGTGCACGCATGTGGAACACCATAAGCGGCCCAAATCCTTGATCCCACTAATTTGTACACATTATTAGTACGACTCGTGTAGAATAACTATTTTCTGGTACTAGAACCTTACCGACCCTATCATTTACCCAGAACTAAACAGTTGGAATATAATTCAAGTATCGACATCTGTTAATATACTTTTATCTGCTAGTATTACATTAATACTTTGTACCTTCCTAATTTCAGACTAAAGGCTACTCTAGGGAGTAGCGCGGAGTTATTTGCACTGACTTAGTATAAGATAGTATCAGGCACGTGAAATACCATATGTATTCCATTTCTTGATTCCTGCTAATTTGTACACATTATTATTACGACACTAACAGAATTACCATCACTGCATTGTTTGCATACAAACACTGATATTTACTACTAAATGCGACTCTAAGGGACTGAGCAGTAACCAATGGCAATAATTTCTGCCTAGAGGTCTTGTAGAACTGTTTCATGTATCTGATGATTTGTACCTAACATATATAGCTGTGATTGCTCACCTGTTTCTTACTTGACTGTATTTTTGGAAATCAGATCATGTTGTTATTTGCCTAGAATTTATTTTTTAGAACTGTTTAGGTGTTTGATGATTAGTACCTAATATATATAGTTGTAATTGCTTATCTGTTTCCCACCTTACTGCAATTCTGGTAATATTCTTTCTTAATCTTCTTTCTTCTCTACCTACCTTTTAATAGCCTGGGAACCTCAAGTATCTAACACCTGCAAAACACCCTCCTGAAATTCTCTGAACATAAATCTGGACCTTGAAACTACCCTCGGGCTCCCTGAGTGACCAGCTGTTTGTTTTTGTAGAACAGTGGAAGTATGTACTGTGCTTGTAACTAGTAATTTTTACTAATAACTCTTGACAAATTACCTTGCTTCACTAGGCTAGTTCCCCATTACAGGTAGCCAGCAGCCTACAACCCACCTCTAACTAGTCTTTTATTTCTTTTTCATCTTCAATCTACTCCTTCTAGACAGCCTAGACTCTCTTGTTCGTAGTAAGTTGCCCTCTTCCCCCTCCTGTAGCCTACCTACCTTGCATGTGAGGGATTTCTGGAAAATATAACTCTGGCCACTAGGTGGCACACTACCTCTACTGCTCTACATCTTGATCACAACCCTCTCCTCACTAGACCTCCCAACCCTACTTCTAGCCCTGATTTCTACTCCATCTATTCTTAGTTTTTGTTCTACACCTCTCTATCCGCACCCTGGATTTACCGACTACTCTCTATTTCTCCTACATATACGTACCTTACTGTAGCCCTGCAACCTACTCCTGTCTATAGGCACCTTAGATTAAGCCTGTTTTACTCGCTTTTTCATTCTCCCACTCTTAAACTTACCTACTGATTACTCCCTTTCTACTGATTGTCTTCCTTGGTTGTCCACTCTCTTGTCTCTACCTGCTCCGTTCGCCCTGTGGGCTCACTCCGCTCCCCTACCCTGCCCCCAATTCCCACCCACCCCAGTGCTCCTACATTAATACCACTAGAAACCACACCCCTCTTTCATCTACTCCAATCAAATTACTACACATCATACACTCACTCTACCTCTTTTGCCAATCACCACACCCACTAATTTGTAACATCCTACCTCCACCCGAACTACTTATTCAAACTACTTGAATAGCACACAAACTTCTCTCCTTTACTCACCTCCCCTATTACTAAAATGCACACAACTCAAAACTCCACACAACTAAAACTTCTTATCTGCTTTTCATCTCTCTCCTGTCTTATTGCTACTTATTTCTTAACCTTCTATGAATACCCACTGTACCCTAATATTACTATTTCATCTAAAGAAACCTCTACACCTATATCAACCTTCTCTTCTACCCTCCCAAATCTCACAAGTCTAGCAAAATACACTCCAGCTAAATACCACAAACTTGCTCACATCAAATCAAACAAATCAAAAGCTAAAAAGCTAATAGTTAGCTTAAACAAACTTCTTAAACCTAAAGATTTTAAACATCTCCATCTACTCCTGGATGGGGACATAAATCCAAACCCTGGACCAAACCATACACATTCAAATACTTATAAAAAACAAGACAAAACTCCCTCTCGATCTACTACCAGACCAAGTAACTCTCTCTATATTGCCCATCTCAATATACGTAGTATTTGTAATAAAACCTCTCAACTACATGCCCTACTAGAAATCCATCAATTTGACATTTTATGCCTAACTGAAACATGGCTTAAAGCCATCCATCAAAGACAGTGAAATCACTCCTCTTGGGTATAACATCATTAGACTCGATCGTATTACTAAAAAGGGTGGGGGGATAGCAATTCTCCATAAATCTCATATCCAAATTAGCATTATAGAACAGACTCTTTGCCCCAATAACAATGCAGAAATCCTTACCTCTAAACTTCAAATCAATAGTTCTAAAACCATTAATATCACACATGCTTATCTTCCACCAGGAAATAACATTAACACTCTAGAATGCATACTCAACACACTCTACACATACCTCCCTCAAGAAACAATACTCCTAGGTGATTTTAACATTGATTGGTATTCCTGTAACAAAACAAACCATACCTCCCATATTAACCTTTATAGATTCACACAACTCATAGATAACCCTACAAGAACAAATAAAACCAACAAAAAAGAAACCATCTTAGACTGGATTCTTACTAATACTCCTCAACAAACCTACCAATCTGGCACTCTCCCTGAAGAACTAAGCAACCACTCATTGACTTATATCATTAGGCATAGAACCAACCTAACTTTACCTACCATATATAGAACTCTTCGCTCGAAAAAACACTTTAACTCTGAACACTTTCTTGCCGAATTAACTCAATTTAATTGGTCTCCCCTAAAATATCTCCCTCTAAACGAAGCAGTCCAACATTTTAATTCCACATTCCTATCTATCCTAGACCACTATGTCCCAAATCGCACTATTAGAACTAATTTTAAAGTAGCACCCTGGCTAACCAAAACCACTCGACAACAAATTATCCTTAGAAACAAATACTGGGCAAAATGGCGTGCCACCAAGAATCCAACAGATAACCAAAACTTCAAAGAACTTAGAAACAGTACTAAAAAGCCATCCTAATGGACAAAAAGAATTACTACCTAGATTTGCAACAAAACTCCAACAAGGAACCTAAAAGATTCTGGTCCAGCATCAATAATCTTTTATCCCCTAGCCAGTCTATCACACCAAGCCCTGAGGGCTCCAACCCAGAAAATCCCACACAAACAGCCAATGACTTTAATTCATTTTTTACTAATACTATCCAAACTCTTGCTAGCCACCTATCTCCTGATACCTCTAAACTACCCCTCCCTACTTTAAATCTACCTCCTTCCTTTCATTTGCAACCTGTATCTACCTCCTTTATCTTATCACTGCTTCAAAAGCTAAAACCCACCACTCCTTCTGCTGACAAACTTCCTGCAGAATACTTGCAAATATGTGCTAAAGCTATTGCCTATCCCATCTCTATACTAATAAATAGATCTATACAGGAAGGAATTTTCCCATCTATTTGGAAGATATCTTATATCATCCCACTACACAAAGGGGGTAAGTCCAACGACCTCTCTAATTTCCGTCCTATAGCACTCTTATCACCTATCGCTAAAATCATGGAAAAATGTATTCACAAACAACTCCTTAACCACCTCCTACACAATAACCTACTTGCTAACTGCCAACATGGATTCAGACCTTCACATAGTACTACTACAGTCTTACTCTCCTTTACCAACTCCATTAATTGTAACCGTAACAACTACATCCTATCATCTTCAGTCTTCATAGACTTATCTAAAGCCTTCGATATGGTTAACCACAAACTTCTTCTGCATATTCTTAAATCACTCTCACTTGATCCTCCTTCCTTAACTTGGTTTACATCTTACCTAGAAAACCGTCAGCAAGCAGTTCTCTGGAAAAATACATTATCTAGTCTCCTCCCCATCTCATTGGGAGTTCCTCAAGGCTCTATCTTAGGCCCGCTTTTATTTTCTATCTTTATAAATGACCTCCATCTAGCTATCCCAAACACTATCTGCATACAATATGCTGACGATTCTACTATTATCTGCTCTGCCAATACACAAACTGAACTACAGTCTATCACACAAAAAGCTTTTACTACTGTCGAGCAATGGTTCACTGATCGCTGCCTACTGCTCAACCCTAAAAAAAACAAACTGCTATTGTTCTCACCTTCCCATAGATCTACCCCTGTTAACTTCACTCTTACTTCCATTGACAATACCATTATTTTCCCAGAAACGACTACCAAACTACTAGGAATAACCATTGACATCAACCTCAGCTTTGATACGCACATCAACAACACTATCAAATTAGTTAATAAGAAAATAGGTTCCCTTTACAGAATCAAAGCCTTCCTTTCACCAGAAACAAAGACAACCTTAGCCAGATCCTATCTAATCTCTTCTCTACTATACGCATCTGCCTTATTCACTAACCTCTCCAAAAACAATATCAATAAACTAGCACAATCTTACCATAATATTGCTCGATTTGCAACAGGAACCCCATTTAGAACTCACCACTGCCTGAACCTAAGAGAACTAGGTTGGCTTGAACTCCCTAACCAACTCCTATTTCAACAATTCCAAATAGCTCATACAATCCTATACCAGCCAACGAAAATACCCATACTCACTAACCTCATTTCACCTTACAATAACCTGAAGCATCTACGTTCTTCCAACAAGCTACTGATAAATATTACCAAACCTAATAATTCTGCTGGAGATTGCCTCTTTTCCAACTCTGTTGGAAAAATGTGGAATAAATTACCCTCTGACATCACATCTTTGTGCTCTCTCTCACTTTTTAAAAGACAAGTGAAAAATCATCTCAACGAACACTGGCTATGCTCCTGCACCAACCCAGGTTAACTCACTCCTTCCTCTTCTATCCTCTCTATCCTTACATTAACTTTATATGTATGCTTTCTGACAAAAAAAAAAAAAAAATTCATACATGATATTTTGTTTGCAATTTTTAAATTAATGTTCCCTACTTACTGCTTTTTTGTAAAAATTGTATTTACCAATGGCTATGTTCTGTTTCCTACATGTTTTTTATATCTGTAATTTACCCTTGGAGCTTTTCTCCCCGGGCCTCTACTGAAAATGGACATATATCCAGCTAGACTAGCCCGGTCAACAAATGTAAAATAAAATAAATAAAATAAAATACTTATGATTTTATTACAGGGAAACTGAAGAAGATGAAGGACTTGATCTGTTCAGGGTAACACACCAGTGCCTTTTTACTTCATTTTTTTTCTCCACAGATTTTCATTTTTTTGGTGAAAGAAGTGGGCATCTAATCTAGGAGCAGTTTGCTCAGACTCCTATAGTAGGCATATGAAATTACAGGAATCAGTTCAATAACTGCTCAGTGCATTAGTCCTCTACCCTAACTACCAGGCAAATCCCCCTTACATAATTTACTTTTGACTGTTCACCCTTCAATGATTAGATATTTTCTTTTCAGTTACTTCCTTCTATTAGCATTTTATCTTGGAATAGCACCATTTCAAACACATATAAGTAATGCAGATATTTGACTGTTAATTGTAATTGATCACATCAAAGTGTGGAGTAACAGACTAAATTGCCATTACGTGATATGGATACAGGTCTATATAACGAGGTAAATATACAATTATTAAAACCTCTCTAAAGCAAATGAAATCATATTTTAGTGTCTTCCCAGGGGTGTGAGTGAGAAGAACAGGGCTCTTCACACTGAAGGAATTATGGGATGGTTAACACCTCACAGCTTGACTTCTATTCATCCATCCAAGCTGACTAGCATCCAGTAGATGCCAAATGCAAGCTAATTTAAAACAGCACCCCCCACTCCCAGACTGAGAAATTTGGTATTTGCCGTTCTCATATCCTCCATCCAAGGTGATGCTAGTCTTTAATCTGACTAGTTTGGGTGACTTGTCACAAGGCGCTATTTAGAATCTCACACACTCCTCTGCCCAGATGGACAGTGAACAAAGTATTTTCTTTTTTCATTACTAGAATATGTCTTACTGATATTTTATTATCTTTTTAACCATTTAAAGGCATTCTTTCATGTAAAATATTGATGTGAGAATTTTCAAGAACGTATATTAAAGGAAAATTTATTTGGGGTCACTTTGATTTAAAAATATAACCTATATTAATGCATCATA
The DNA here is from genome assembly GCF_019279795.1 of Protopterus annectens. Taxonomy (NCBI): domain Eukaryota; kingdom Metazoa; phylum Chordata; order Ceratodontiformes; family Protopteridae; genus Protopterus; species Protopterus annectens. Next base: position 1,704,841,176 of record NC_056731.1, read on the forward strand.
TAATATTCAGCTGTCTGATTTTGCTGATTGTTTGCTGTTGCAGACATATACCTGATATGATTAGAATGACTATGGTTGGCTGAAATAAGGAATTTTATCTGTAGCATGTTAGAAAATCAAAACATTTAATAATATAATCTAAGACTTATAATACTGTAATAATGTCTGCAATCATTTATTTATTAATTTATGTACTTATTTTACTTTGATGACTGAATGGGTGAACTAGTTCAAGGACCCTTTTCGGACATGACTTAGGAGCAAATGCACATTTACAGAGAGATACAGCAAAAAAGAGAATCATTCTGTTAAACAAATGAAAGTAAAGGAGAAAGAAATTGTTATATAATAAACAAATACACTTATTCTTCCATATTAAGTAGTACAATAAAGATTCATAACTACTCTAAAGAAGCCCGGTTTTTATTTTACAGGTGAAAGCGCTTAGTTGAATTATGTGTGTTTTTTTTGTATTAAACGTTGTGTATTTATTTTGTGGTCGGTCCATTAAAGCACTTCGTGTTTGGGAATTCCGTCTGGTCAATTTTTTACCAGATTCATAACATTACTTACAGTACAAGCTGTGGTGGTGCAGCGGTAGCATTATCGCCTCACAGCAAGAGGTTCTCCTGTTTGATTCTTGGCTGGAGCACCTTCTGTGTGTGGAGTCTGCATGTCCTCCCCGCGGTAGAGTTCAAAAGACATGCATGAATGGGTGTGCCTTCGTTGAAGGTTGGGTGTTGAGCTGGCACCCTAAAAATCTACTGGCAATCATTAGCAGACCAGAGTTCCACTGTGGTGACCCCTAACCGGGTAAAGCTGAAAGAACAACAAAAAAAACAACATTGTTTACAGTACATTGTAACCATTTTGTAATGAAGAACTCTTTGCAAATTTACAGAAAGAGACGTTCTCATTTGAAAGGAAATCGGTTGCTGGTGCTGTATTTTTATGACTACAAGAGGGATAAAAAGTACAATTGACAGACAGATGAAATGGTTATGGCTGAGCCCTTGTCAAGGATGCATGCACAACTGCATGCTGGTTTTTAGATGTTCTATTTGGTGTTGTTCCTAAAAAGGAATATTCTGTGATCTATCTAAGTTCTGTGGGAAAGTTTTTCTAGTTAGGAGGTATAATTTTTACTGAAGCTTTAGCTCCATATGCAAGTCTGAAAATGTGACTGATTAATGTTAATATGGCACAGTTGTGACTTCTGAGAGCATTTGGGGAATATTTGACTTTTAATGTGCCTCTTAGGGACAGGCAAAATTTATTATTCTGAATTTTAAATGTAGGTGAAGAATGAAGAAAGGTGGATCATGTTGTAGCCGGGAGCAAGCTGGCTTTTTGTAGTATAACACAGTAATGTACTTGATGTGGAAAGAGGTTACTAAATCTACAGATGTTATTTTTGGTTATTTTAATTTTGCAGGTATTGGGAGCCAAGTGTAAGGAGATGGTGAGGAGAGCATATTCTAACCTGGGTATAACAACATTTTTAGCAATAGCCTTCCTTGGTAAGGTAATTTGAGATGGGGTAAGTGGCTTTGAGCTGAGTGGAAACATTAGCAACTGCTAGGTCAGTATGAGGTTTAAAGAAAATTGATTGGTTTAAGTTCAAGATACTCGTACATCTGTATTATATGAAATATGTTCACCATATGGCGTTGTTATTTATAGTTGGGGGAGTTGAAAAGAGTTTATGTTGAGTACCAAAAACATAGAAGGCTGTCATGGAGATATTCAGAGTTAATTTTTTTCCTAGCCAGCTAATTGCCTGTGGAAGAGAAGTTTGCCTAAATCTTGGACTGTTGTTGCTGAAGTGCCATGTCTATTAAAGATGATGTCATCAGCATACAAGGTTATGTTATCAGAATGGATGGTGATGGTTATGTTGTTAAGAAGCAGTGAAAATAATATAGGCACTAGGCTGGAACCCTATCGGACACTGGCTGCGAAGGTACCCACCTCTGCCCATACGCTATCTGACTGAATTAAAAAGATTCCGTCTGATGAAAACTGGTTTTGAACCAGGTGAGAGTGTTTGAGTTAGATCCAAGTCTATTTAGCTTAGAATGTAGAATGGCATGCTTTGTGCTTTCAAAATATGTACAAAGTTTAATGAAAGTTGCTCTAGAAGCCCTTTTCCATGGAAGAGATTTTCTCAGTCACAGTACAGGTATCTGAAAGGCATTTGTGACGACTTCTAAGCCCATGTTGTGAGTCTCTTAAGAGATCATATTTAGTTAGGTGGCTCAAATTGATGATTATAAATTAGTTTCTCAAATACCTTTGTGATGGGTCATTTCTGTCTTTGTTGGAAAGGAAATACATTCAGGACATGAGCACAAATGTTAAGATTATAAGACTTGTTTGCAGGTCTGACTTGTGCAGAAACTAATGAAATAAAACAAGGTATCCCAGCTCATTTCAGTGTTTGGTCATTATGAAAATAAATGGATATTGATTCACTAAGGTAGTAAAGTAAGACATGCTTAGAACTAATCATGTCTCGACTTTCTTGGTATTCTTAGAGCTACGTGGCATAAAAAAGTTGATTGAAATATTCCAGTACAGAGCTAAATAACAATTTTCAACATACAAATACTACCAGTCCAAATCATTTAGTCATGTGACAGCAATGCATGTATATAACTACAGATAAAAAAAATATGTACTGAAAACCCACATCAATTAACGTAACTGTGAGTGCATGGCAGGGTTTTCTGCATTTTGCTGTATAATGTTTTACAGGCAATAGAGAATAGCGAAAACATGTGAGAAGCAACAGGTGGGGACTACAACACTTATTGTGGAAAGAGTTCATTTGTTTTAAAAAGTTAAATATGAGGTTACTAAAATCAAGAGGAAAATAGACATAATATGCCACAAATGTTGCCTATTTAGAACAATCTGTGTGTTGTATTATATATCTTTATTCTATTTAATTTTAACTTCTTGTATCTTGAAATATGGCAGCTGCAATGAATGATGACAATCTATTACTTTGTGAACACTGGTACTGAAGGAAAGTCATAGAAGTCAAATGAATTAGTATCTCCCAGATACATGCAATAATAAAACAGAATGGGTATCGCAATGGTGTACCAACTATGTTCTGTTTTATTTCATTTCAGTCAAAAAATGTATTACACCATATTAGCCCTCATTCAGGTTTGGAATGTATACATATATATATATATATATATATATATATATATATATATATATGTGTGTGTGTGTGTGTGTGTGTGTGTGTGTGTGTG